>NC_057800.1:459808196-460082654 GCF_018294505.1 Triticum aestivum
GAGATGTTCATGGTCCCAAGATCAGAATTGGAAGGATTATATTAAGGCGTCTCCAATCACGAGACCGAGAAAGGGAGGGTTCCAACCGACTGAAGACCAAGTATTAAAGACCTAAGGATAGTGATGTGAGGAGGGACAACTTTGACTTCAACATCGAACACACTTAAGAAGAAGACCTAGTTCTAGACCTGTATTAGATCTGATTTTATACATCCCATCGAATCGACCACCAAATATCCTAGCAACGTAGTGTACCAGTCGCTGGACCTGGACCCCCACATTATACTCGTTAACATTTATAATTCTAGACAAGTAGAATTAGGGTTGTTACTCGTATCGTGGGGGTCTGAACTTGGGTAAAATCATTTTCTTGTGTCCATCTCATATTGAGGTTGCATACTGCAGTCACACAAATCCACTTATGTTACTGTACCATTGTTCGAGTACTTTCGAAACACCATCGATAGCTAGCGCCGACTTTGGGGACCTAGCAATATCTGATTGGATCTACGAAGTCCAAAATCCATGACATCGAAGGCTTGACATAATCACAGGAAGAGGCCACCGTGGGAGAAAAGAGGGCCACGTTGCCATAGAACAACCACTGCCAACAAAAAATGATCAACATGGACGACGAGACCATGGAACTGTGAGATACGCCGACTAGATGACAACCCATACAAGAGGTTATGGAGATGGTGACACAATTCAGACGATGAGCTCTTGTCGGCATCCAAGCTACGATAACAACCACATCCACATTAGAAGAAGAGATGGTGTGAGATGAGGCACGAGCTCGAGGAACAAAACTCCCAAGATTGTCCTATAGGCCTATGTGCGGAGTCGGCGGGTTCCGTAACCTCTCGTTGATTAGCCAAAAATATTTAACTGCGCGTTACTGATACGTCTCCAGCGTATCTATAATTTTTGATTGTTTCATGCTATTATATTATCATTCTTGTATGCTTTATATTCTATTTTATATTATTTTATGGACTAACCTATTAATTTAGTACCTAGAGGGAGTTTCTTTTTTCATATTTCTTTATTTCACAGGAAAAACCATACCAAATAAAGTCCAAACATGATTAAACTTTAAGATGATTTTTTCTGGACCAAAAGATACCCTAGAAGCTTTAAGGAGATACCAAAAGACCCACGAGGGGTCCACAAGCTCAAGGGGCACGCCCTGTAGGGGTGGTGCGTGATCAACACTTGTGGCCCCCCTGAGCCTCTGTTAACCCTAATATTTGACCTATAAATTTGCATATATTCCAAAATCCCCAAAGCGAGACCGAAACAATCCTTCTGCCGCTGCAAGGCTCTGTTTTTCCATGATCCCATCTGGTGGCCTTTTTCGATACTCTGTCGGAGGAGGAAACCATTGGGCAGGCAATCTTCATCAACCTTTCTGCCTCCATGATGATGTGTGAGTAGTTACTACATTACCTACGGGTCCATAGTAGTAGCTAGATGGCTTTATCTCTCTCTCTCTCTCTCTCTCTCTCCAACTAGGAAAATGCCTGTGCATTGCAACGGGGAAAACAACCCCCACATGCCGTTGCCCATTGGACATGCCTAAAGGCCTCACCCTTATGCCCCTAACATAACAAATATGACTAATATCTCACCCTCAGGTCCACATCCTTCATTTCAATATGACATCAGACCCATGTTCTCGCTTGTCCTCTTTCTCGTCCTCATCGCAAGTGGTCACGGTACCAGTTTTCAGTAACCAAAATGTTGGCCAGGTCCAATAGCTGGATCGTTGAGCCTCATTCGTGTCCTGCGAGATAAAGAGCATTTTTTTACATTCGTCTAATATAATAGGGAAAAGCACTGCACCTAATATATGTCCGTGTTATCATGTAAATCCAGTAGTTTGTGTTAGATAAACCGTGAATTCTTAGTTAGACTCCTCATGCATTATGACGGGTGTCACTGAGCCGAGCGAGGCTAGTCGTACGTGAAGACACGATGGAGAAAAAGCTTCATACCATATCCCTAGTTTAATAAATTGAACAAAAACAATACATCTGTGGGCATTTTATTTTCTTAATCCTCATAATAATGTCCTTTTACCAGTATTTTATCGGCGCTTCCAATACATATTCCTCCTTTAGTACGTAGTCTCATGAATCCTTCTAGCCCCCCACCATGAAACCGTCCATGTTACATTTAGTTTTTTTAAGAACCTGTCACGTCTAATTCTTCCCTTCCTTTTTATTTCTATGCCCATCACCGTTTGGTCCACCATGTATCTTTTCATGTCACGTGTATGCTTGAATTTCAGCCCATCACCTATTAATAATCCAATGTATCTTCCTTCCATCTCAGGTTCAATATTTCTCAAAAAAAAATCTCAGGTCTAATTCTCCTCTTCCTAGCCCTAAAAAAAAGTTCTCCTCTTCCTTTTTATTTCTCTCTCTCCTAGTTCATCATTCCTTTGCCAGGTCTCATGTCATTTGACATGTAGTTCTCTCAAATAAATTTCCCTCCTTTATTTTTTTGTCACGTCGTTCCTTACCCTTGGCTTATTGCTTCCCAAGTCAGCTCCTTGGTACCTTAAAACTCAAAAAAATATATCAACTGGAGGGATTATTTGTAAGCAACCAAGGAGGCTATTTAATAGACAGAACAACCTTCACCTAAACACAAACGTTGATCTAGGTCAATCGATTGCAATGAATTTACCCGCACGGGGAGGGAGGTCGCTAGTTTGATTCCAAACGAGAACTAATATTTTTGCCTTGCTTGTCTTGGGCCGGCTTCGCTGGGCCACAACGCAGACTGAGGCCGAGCGAGACACTTGAGACATTCATAAAAACAAATACACTAAGGAATAAAAAAAGCTAAGCGTTTTTCTTTCTCGGAGAACAAAAGGCATCTTTTCTTTCACTTGTGTGGCCCTTGTGCAAGACGGATGAAAAATCCTATGCGATGGACAGACCGAATCAGAGAACCGCACCTTTCTTTATTAATAGGTACAAATTAAAAAGTGTTAGATACAGTACCTTCCAGTTTTAAAAAACTATTCATATTTTGAAAGAAAAATATTTGCTTTTTCAAATTTAAATTTCAAAAAAATATTTGTGTTTTTAGAAAATGTTCTCAAATTCAGAAAAATGTTCGCTATAGTACATCCTAGTTTTCAAAAATTCTTTGTGTTTTAAAAAATGTTCAGGTTTCAAAAAAATTAAAAAGAGTTTACAAATTAAAAAAATTCTTTGTTCTTTGTGAAAAATATATTCAAGTTTCAGTTTTTTGTTTACAAATTTGCTAAATTATTCGCGTTCTTAAATATATCTACTTAAAAAAAATGTTTCCCTTTTTGCTCTCAGTGTCTAGCACTGCTGGTCGCTAATTTAGGATGTCGCGCTGCAACATAAACATGATGGAAGGCATAGTCCACTGGCTTGTACTGATATGTCAAGGGTGAGCGCCCGTGTTCGAGTCTTTCATGGCGCTTAATTTTTTTCTTGGCCTTTTTTCACTCGGCTAGCTTTTTATTGGTACAGCATCCGCTAGTGGACCGGCCCATCGCGGCTCGTCTCTGTACGTGTGCGATTTTTTGGGCAGAAACAGATCGGGACGAACGAAAAAACTGGTCAGACGTACGAAAACTAATCTCGGTCCCATCGTAAATCAAAAAAAGTGGAGAAACAATCCTCCCTTTAATATCTTCAATACAATGATCTCATCTGAGATCAATCATATGTAAACTTTTGTTGTGTGTTTGTTGGGATCACATGAATTATGAGTTTATGATCATATTATTCATTAAAAGTATTTGAATCTCTTTGAAGTTTTTCTTATGTGTAATTTTATACCTATGTATGCTTTCCGATCTATGAGTTTTCTCTAGCCAAGTTAATGATTAGATCTTTAGAGGGAGTGGTTCGTAGTAGGTTCAATCTTGCGGTGACCTTACTCTATGAGAGGAGGAGTTGCAAGGCACGTATTGTGTTGTTGCTACTAAAGATAAAATGATGGGGTTTGAACATATTGCTTGATCTTATTTTGTCTAGCTACATGATATCATCTTGCTTAATGCGTTACCCTATTTGTCATGAACTTAATACCTTGAGATGCCTGATGGATAGCAGTCTTAGGATGGAGTAATAGTAGTAGATTCAGTTGGATTACGGTCTACTTGTCACGGACATAATGACTATATATTAATCATGCCATGGATAATCATCATAACTATGCGATTTTCTTTCTCGCTTAGAGATCGAGCTAAAGCACGGTTTTCTTCTTATCAAAAAATAGTATTGATTCATGGTCAAAGTGTACAGATGCCTTTATTGCTAAATACTTCCTCCCGCTAAGATAATATCTCTTACACCTCATTTGGATGTTGATATTGAGGCCTAGAAATTGATATTGGCATTGGGAAGCCTGGATGCCATTGTTTGGATGGTCAGGGAGTTGACTGACTGAATTGGGACGAAATATTGGATGGATTGTTTTCACATCCCGCATAGCTATTCCCGAACTCAGAGCATACAAACTCGACTTTGATTGATATTTGAGATCAAGCGCCCGACTTACTGCTTCGCCCGTGCTCGAGGGAAAATAAAAAAGGCCGAGCATGAGCTCTGGCAGCGTAGGTTAGGCCTCTCTGCCCTCCTCCTCCTTCTCTCTTCTCTCTGGTGGGTCGATCCTCGCCCACATGCGCCCCACCTCCACACACGTCCGCTGACCCACCCCGCGTGCTCGGCCCTCTGGCCGCCACCTGCTTGACCCACCATACACCCGCCTCCCACGGCAGATGACACGACTGCCGTTCCCCCAATGGTTGCTTGTTCCTGTAGCCGCCTTGCCACTGCCCCCTAGCTCCCTCCCTAACCCTACAAAGAAACCATAATTGCCACACATATTTGCTAGTATTCTGAGTTTCTTTTACCTTTTATAGGTCATAGCCGTGTGGTGTTGATACAAATTTTGCTTTTGGTCCTTCTGTTTTGGTACGACCGACCAAGACATGGAAGACAATGCAATAGTTGTTGATGCTGAAGTATTGATTTAATTTGGCATACACACTAATGTATGTTGGAAACCACTATTGAAATTTATCTGAATAATGCTTCAGATTCCATTGTGGAGTGCTTTAACTGCACAAATCTGATTTTGATCTTTTTAGTGTCGTGTATGTACAAGTTGATTTATTCAGTTGGTGTTTGTCTGAACTATCAAAGCTCATGCATTTCAGATTTAGAACGCTAGTTCATATGGTAGTTGCTACTGTCCAGAGTGTTATGTCAGACAGAGGTATTCACAACCAATTCATGCACTTGCGTTTCAGAACAATCTATACTTGCTACCGATCCATACATATTTATGGTTGGTACTGAAAACCAATGAAAAAAATGTATATGTACCAATGTACTCACATCATTTTTATATAAAGAAAGTACATCAAAGTGCAATTCCAATGTAGAGAATGACCATCCAAACAAGCTACAGAATTTAGCCTCTCACATGAATTCCAAATGTCAGTATCATGCACATCCAAACAACAGAATTCAGGTTCAGTGTCAATATCAAAGTCTGAGAGATTTGATATTGGAGCCAATTCAATTCCATGGCCCTGAATATCAACATCCAAACAAAGCGTTACAAATCAAATTATGAATTTTAAACAACACGAGAAAGAAAATGTTGGACAATCATGGGAGAATGAAATTGACGATTAAAAATTGTCCCACACATGGATTGAGTTTATGGATGATAATGCAAAAAAATTATGTGGGACAAAACTTTGTTTCAAGAAACCTTCTAGATTCATCTGCATGTGGGACATTTATGGGGATAATACTTGGGGAGGCCATGAAAATTCTCGATAACATGATGGTAAATTACTCCCAATGGCACACTGAGTGCGCTCCAATTGGTAAGAGGGTAAATTCTGTTGAGGAAGTATCCTCTTTGAGTGAGAAAATTGATGTTATCATGACTATGCTTGCTACTAAAAATGCTCAAATTGATCCAAATGATATTCCTTTGTTCACTTTGATTGAGCAAAATAATGATGCTATTGATGTGAATTTTATCTCAAGGAATAATTTCAATAATAATGCTTATAGAGGGAATTTCATTCATAGGTCGTATCCCGGTAACCCCTCTAAATGTTATGGTAATTCCTATGGAAATTCATATTATAATAATATGATACCTTTTGAACTAGAGAACAATATTAAATAATTTGTTAGTTCTCAAAGGACTTTCAATACTATGGTTGAAGAAAAACCGAGTAAAGTTGATGATATGTGTAGAAACATGGATAGACTTGTGCATGATGTGGATATTGTTAAAATTAAAATTTTGCCACCTAGTAAGGATGATATGCTTGTATCTTTAAAAGCTATCCAAGTCTCCATTGACAAAGTAGAAAAAGGACTGATATGCTAAGACTAAACGTCAACTACTAGAAAAAGATCTTGAATCATGTTTCCTTGATAGGAACAATGAAGATGTAAAAACTGTTGGTGTGTTTGTTGGGAAACGTTGCATGGAAAACAAAAAAAAATTGTACGCACATGCAATGATATTTCCATGGAGATGCGTAAAAAATATGGGGAGAGTGTGTCTACGTACCCTCGTAGACTGAAAGTGGAAGCGTTTGACAACGCGGTTGATGTAGTCGAACTTCTTCTAGCTCTGACCGATCAAGTACGGAAGGTACCACACCTCTGAGTTCTGCACACGTTCAGCTCGGTGATGTCCCTCGCCTTCTTGATCCAGCAAGGTGTCGAGGTAGTAGATGAGTTCCTTCAGCACGACGGCGTGATGACAGTGATGGTGAAATGATCCGCGCAGGGCTTCGCCTAAGCACCGCGAGAATATGACCAGAGGTGTAAACTGTGGAGGGGGGGGGGGCACACACGGCAAGCAATTGATGTTGTGTGTTCCAGGCCCTCATATATATATGTGGAAGGAGAATAGAGGCAGCCATGAGGCGCCCCAAGTAGGATCCGAATCCTACTTCGGGTTTCCCCAAGTGGCGCCTGAGGGAGTCCTAGACTAAGGGGTCCTCGGGCGTCCGGCCTGTTGGACATGTGCCGGACTGTTGGGCCATGAAGATATAAGACTAAAGAGTCTCTCACCCGTGTCCGGATAGGACTCTCCTTGGCGTGGATGGCAAGCTTGGTGTTCAGATATGAAGATTCCTTTCTCTGTAACCGACTTTGTACAACCCTAGTTGTAACGCCCTCGATGCGGCTATATATCCCACGTGTCGAAGCACGACTTAGAGGCATAACCGCATTGAAAGCAATGTCGCAAGTGAGGTAATTTTCACAACAACCCATGTAATACAATAAGGGAAAGAGATACATAGTTGGCTTACACTCGCCACTTCACACAATACATGAATAAAGCATTACATCAACCAGATACAATCAGGGTCCAACTATGGAACCAAAATAAGAGAAGACTACTCCAAATGCTACACAGATCCCCGATCGACCCCAACTGGGATTCACTACTGATCAACTAGAAACGGAACAACATAACGAACACGATCTTCATCGAGCCCCACCTTGAGCTTGGTTGCGTCATCTGCACGGTAACCTCGGCACCTGCAAGCTGGTTTTTGGAAGTATATGTGAGTCACGGGGACTCAGCAATCTCGCACCCTCGCAATCAAGACTATTTAAGCTTATGGGTAAGGTAAAAGGTATGAGGTGGAGTTGCAACAAGTGACTAGCATATATGGTGGCTAACATACGCAAAACGAGAGCGAGAAGAGAAGGCAAAAGCACGGTCGAACAACTATGATCAAGAAGTGATCCTAGAACAACCTACGTCAAACATGACTCCAACATCGTGTTCACTTCCTGGATTCCGCCGAGAAGAGACCATCACGGTTACACACGCGGTTGATGCATTTTAATTAAGATCAACTTTAGGTTTTCTACAACCGAACATTAACAAATTCCCATCTGCCCATAACCGCGGGCACGGATTTCGAAAGTTCAAATCCCTGCAGGGGTGTCCCAACTTAGCCCATCACAAGCTCTCACGGTCAATGAAGGATATTCCTTCTCCCAAGACAATCCGATCAGGCTCGGCATCCAGGTTACAAGACATCCTCAACAATGGTAAAACAAGTCCAGCAACACCGCCCGAATGTGCCGACAAATCCCGATACGAGCTGCACATATCTCGTTCTCAGGGCACACTCAGATAGGTCAAGCTACGAGTAAAACCAACCCTCGAGTGTCCCCGAGGTGGCCTCGCAGGCTGCCCAGTTCGGACCAACACTCAGAGGAGCACTGGCCGGGGGGGGGGTTAAATAAAGATGACCCTTGAGTCTGCAGAACCCAAGGGAAAGAAAAGGCTAGGTGGCAAATGGTAAAACCAATGTTGGGCATTGCTGGAGGAGTTTTATTCAAGGCGAACTGTCAAGGGGTTCCCATTATAACCCAACCGCGTAAGGAACACAAAATCCGGGAACATAACACCGATATGACGGAAACTAGGGCGACAAGAGTGGAACAAAACACCAGGCATAAGGCCGAGCCTTCCATCCTTTACCAAGTATATAGATGCATTAATTTAATAAGAGATATTGTGATATCCCAACAAGTAAACATGTTCCAACAAGGAACAACATCTCCATGTTCCAACAAGGAACAAACTTCATCTTCACCTGCAACTAACAACACTATAAGAGGGGCTGAGCAAAGCGATAACATAGCCAATCAACGGTTTGCTAGGACAAGGTGGGTTAGAGGCTTGGTTTAACAATATGGGAGGCATGATAAGCAAGTGGTAGGTATCGCAACATAGGCATAGCAAAAGAGCGAGCAACTAGCAAGCAAAGATAGAAGTGATTTCGAGGGTATGGTCATCTTGCCTGAAATCCCGCAAGGAAGAAGAACTAGTCCATGAAGAAGACAAATGGACATAGTCAAACGGGTCCTCACAAATGCCACGTTATCGGAACCAACCCGAAGAAGCAACACCGGAAAGAAGCACACAACATAGTAAACAAACAACACATGAACATGGTATGATATGCGGGATGCGGGATGCGGTGCATATGCATGATTTGGAAAGGAATGATTGAACCTGCCTCAACTTGGAAATCCAAGAGTGCCACTGTAAAGGTGAGGTGATTTCGGTTGAAATCGATATAAAGATCACCGGAATCGGATGCATGGTTTGGAAAAGGCAAGCAAAACAAATATGGCACCGGTCTGCGATAATCAGCAAGTAGCCATCTAAATGCAACAAGTTAAATATGCTACAACACTCAAACATGACAACAAAATACATGGCAGGGATCCACTCATGATTCTTGACAAAAGATGAACACTGAGCTACGGCTAATTCACTCAATAGCAAGCTCAAACAAGCATGGCAAAAGAGCAAATGATAACAGGTTTTAGACTTAGTGAAATTAACACAAGTCTGGAATTTATCATCAGAAAGCACACTTTAGAGCATGAAAACTATATGCTACAGGAACATATCATGGCAAAGAAAGGCGTGGCATGAAGCTACTCAAAGCACTTAACAAAAGTCCCTTAGTTACCTTGAGCCAAAAGGGATCAGAAAATACAATTGCAAGCATGTGAACATGGCAAAAGCATAAACAGATTCAGACTTAGTGAAAAACTGAAGCATGCAAATCAGTTAATGAGTAGGCATGTTTACGAGCTCGATGCACTCACTACAGAGCATGGCATGACAAACTAAGCATACACCCATCAAGAATACATAGCATAGAAGCTAGACATGGCAAGAACAACAACATAGCACGCACGGATCAATAGCAACATCCTCGGCAAAATTGCTAAACATGTCAACGATCTACCAGGATTCACTTTATGGCAAAAGTAGAGCTCGATTGACTCAAGCTAGGGTGCTCCATATTTACAAACAAAGACATGGATGGATAGTGCACCAAAATGTTAACAAAACATCCTTACCGATCATCCTCAAAAGTGGCACGGATCACTAGGAAACAACATGAACATATGGCATAACGACAAAATCAGGACAAGGACTTAGAGAAATTCTAAGTCCCTGAAATCAGCATTACCGATTACGCTACTTTGCAAGTTTGCGCTAGTCACCATAAATATCACAAAAATACATGGCAAGCACTACTGTAAAGATGGCATGCATATAACAAAACACATGTAGATCTCAGGATCATAGCATGCACACATTAATCATGGCAAAAATGACAAAATGTCATTTGCTGAAACATATCTGACAAATTACTCACATAGCCCTTTTCCAACAGCATTTCGGGCATCGAGATGAGCTCAAATGAAAATGATGCAATGAGATGAAATGATGTACTTGTCAAGACGAACATTTCGACATGCTACACGCATGAATCGGAGGTACGGATGCAGAGATAAGATGCGATGAAATATGCAAAAAAATTACTGGGACTTGGCAGTTTTCAGGAAAAAAACAGATGAGCGTTGGATAATAAAAGACGCATGTGGAGGGGTATAGCGGGCTGCTCACCACGGGCCTGGCCCAGTTCGGAGAGGAGGAGGACTGGCCCGGCGGGGCTGGGCCGTTAGCAGGGCCTTGCGGGGAGGGGCCCACGTGCGAAGCACGGCTGCGCGTGCGCCCGCACGCACGCAGGGTCGAGGATGGCCGCGCCGGTGGTGGTCTCCGGCGAGGGGCAGCACGCTGGTGACGGAGAAGGCCAAGAGAGGCACCGCAGGACGGATCCGACAAGGGGAGGGCCGGCCGCGAGCGGGAATGGGCGGATCCGGCGCGGGATGCCCGGATCTGGTGATAGCGGGGCCAGACGAGGACGCCAAGTCATGGGGAGGCGCGCTCCGGTGATCCCCGGAGAAGAGGGCGGCGGCGCGGGCGAAGGGTGGTGCTGCGAGCCGGCGCGGTGGCGCGGGAGCCCGCGAGAGGAGCACGGGCGGTGGGCGAGGCTCCTCAGGCGACGGCGCGGGACGCGGCCCGGGTGCGGGGACGGCGCAGTGAAGGTCACCGGCGAGGAGCGGCGGGATTTTGGCGAGACTTCGGTGATGCACGGCGGCGGACGGCACATGCGAGGCTCGGGGAGCCCGCGGGCGAGCGGTGGCGCGGTTGGGCCTGCGCGGGCCCGCGATGGGCTCGGCGGGCCGCGCGGTGGAGGCGGACGGCGGCGACACCTGTCGGCTGCGGATAGGGCGCGGGAGGCGGCGGACATTGTCCGGTCCAGTCGGACACGTCCGGCGGCTGGAGGAGGAAGGAGACTAGGGTTAGGGTAGGAAGAGATCCGAAATTTCGGGGAGGAGTGCCTTTTTATAGGTAGGAAGAGCTAGGAGAGTCCAAATGAGGTGCGGTTTGCGGCCACACGATCGTGATCGAACGACCGAGATGATGAAGGGGGTTTAGGTGGGTTTTGGGCCACTTTGGAGGGGTGTTGGGCTGCAACACACACGAGGCCTTTTCGGTCCCTCGGTTAACCGTTGGAGTATCAAACGAAGTCCAAATGGCACGAAACTTGACAGGCGGTCTACCGGTAGTAAGCCAAGGCCGCATGACAAGTCTCGGTCCAATCCGAAAACGTTTAACACCCGCACATGAAAAGAGGTAGAAAGGGACACATGGTGACATAGGAGCGCCGGATTGCAAAACGGACAACGGGGAAAATGCTCGGATGCATGAGACGAACATGTATGCAAATGAAATGCACATGATGGCATGATATGCAATGCATGACATGCAAGCAATGACAAGGAAACAACAGCGAATAACTGGAAGACACCTGGCACAACGGTCTCGGGGCGTTACAACACTCCACCACTATGAGAGGATCTCGTCCCGAGATCTAGAATGGCACCGGAGGGAAAAACGAAAGAGAAAGAGAAGAGGTAAAACTAAGTTGCTTCTTTGAAAAACAAGTGAAACCAAAGAACCTTGAAAAGGTTAAGCCAACTCAAGAAAAGAATACAACGGAGATAAATGAAGTCGAAAACACTCCGTTAAAAAAGAGGAACAAGGAAGAACAACTTTGGGCAGCACTCCGGTTGAGAAGGGATGCAAGACTTAATAAGATGAAAAGAACTAGAAGAGATGACACAACACTCCGGTTAGATGGATAAGCACAGGAAAGAACATGATCTTAGATGAAAAGAGATGATGGTTGAAGAAAGAAACATCACAAAGCCTCCGGAACGAAAGTAAGAATGGAATGGAATGAACGAAGGGAAACAAGATCTTGAGGGAGCACGCTTACAACAAATGCTAGAACGGAGTTGTTGGAAAACCAACAACGAAAAGAATAAGCTTGATATGGTCTTATGGAATACATCTCAAATTATGAGGTGACAACCTGCCACTCACGGGAAAAAGAATTGGATTGATAAGAACAAGGAGACGAGAAACCTATTCACCGGGAGGATAACAGAAGAACTTGGATCCTTTATGAGCACCATAAGGCAACAATCCTTAGGGAAGGCTTTTAGGTGAAATATAACCCAAGAAAACTCCAATGAAGAGGTTGATGGATTTAAAATACCTCATTCATGACAATATGTTAATCATGAAACATGAACTCAAATTATCAAGAATGACATAATACCACCTCCGATGATACGGTAGAAAGAAATGCACTCGGGATTGCAAGATGAAGAATGCATGAGCTCCTCTGAAAAGAATCTCGATGAACACTTCTAGAAGGAATTAAATCCTTGATGACCCATCATGTAGAGCCTCCATGAAGTACTCCGGTAAAAGAAAAATCAAACGAAAAGAAAGAGAAGTTGAAAACACAAGGTGAATCCTTGTAATGATTTAGATGTATCTCCGTGATGATATAATTGCGAGAGCTTGGAACTCCGGGGAAGAAAGATTAAACAAGTGAAACCGAGAGTTTTGATGAGGCTCCAGAATAAGGAATTGAATTTACTCGATAAAACAAGAATAAGAATTACATTATGCTTATCCTTCATCAATTAAATTGATGACAAGCAATGGGTTTGGCATATTACTTATTCTTGTAGAGAGGATTAAGATAGATATTGCATAAATTTGAGAAGGTCTTTGACGAACCACCGGTAGGATGAAAGAACGAATGAATCGATACAATAACAAAGGAAGAGAAATCTTGAACGAGCCACCGGTAAGAATTGGAAATGAACGAAGTAAAGGGATGAATCACCGGGTAAGAATTGTGAAAAGAACGAAGATACTTGAGAGAATTTAGATCCATGAGAACGAAGAGATTACGAGCTGATTAGAGACTCCTTGATTTAAACACCGGTAGGATTGGAGTATGAGAGCTGAAAGCTGGAATGAATAAATCTTAGATGATGGGCTCCGGATAATCAAACTGAACAGAATCTTGAATTGCTCCGGATGGGTGAAAAAAAAATCTCACAACCGAAAACAAGTATGAGAGGATGGCACGAAGCTAGAGCCACGAATCTTTGAAGAGAATGGAGCAAGATTGAGAGAAAAGTCTTCTTCGGTCTTCAAATCCGAGAATGACGACGAGAAACACCACCAAATTGTTGAGGCACTCCGGAATGAATAATGGAAAGGTTGAGCCAATGATGAAAAGAATTTAACCGATCTTGGAGAAAGGCATTTGACTGATGATAACTCATTCTTACGTCAAACTTCGAAAAGAATTTGTGGATAACTCCGGAAAAATTAGAAGAGTCCAGTAAGATCCTGGAAAAAGACCTGTGGGTTAGGGCCCACTGAAAAGAAAACACTGTTGAAATGATTTAAAGAGAGAGATTGCACCGGTTGAATTAAAATGGCTTGAATGAGATAACAACCTCGGAATAGGTTTGAACGGATCTTGAAGGAAAAGACGAGCCTTCCAAGATATCTTCAGCACTCCGGAATAATTGAATAGCGAGAAATGAATGAATATGATGAGCACCGGCATGAGAAGGTATTTGAAACGAGGAAAGGATATGATCAACACCAAAGCTTGAATAGAATCCACCGGAGAAGAATGAAAACTGAGAATGATGAGCTTGAAGCTCCATTAGAATCTTCACGAGAATCGCCGGATAAGAACATGAAGGAAAAGAATGGAGAGACTTCACATGAATAAAAGCATACTTGATTAAGAAATCTGAGTCCTTGAAGAAACAAGGGTGGGAGGGTGGGAAAACAAAGGCAACTTGGGATGGATGAAACAAACAACGTTGAGAGCTTAGATTGAATCTTGCGGATGTTGAAAATGGACGGATCCGCTTGAAGAGAAGCACTTCGGTTGAAAAGGATTGGCAAGACAAACTCGATGATCGAGAAGGATTAGTATTCACATCGGAGTATGAGAAACACTGTTTAGGAAAGGTATGGAATCAACACTTGACTTCGAAGCAACTCGAATACCACAACTCAAAAACAAAACAAAGGATTGGCTTGCAGAATAAGCCGGAACAAACATATGATAGAGATTTCGTCCGAAGTTTTCATGGTGGGGCCTACACGGGCTCGATCGTACAGCACCATCATGTACAAGGCAGTGCACATGACATACGAAGCGTCCCTGAGTCGGCATAGCTAAGGACTCTTTAAGACACAACAAGACCACTGTAAAACCAACCATGGATAGGCGGACCACTAGACGTCGAACCCCAATTTCATATCATACATCTGTCGGAAAGATATCCTAAGAGCTACTTGAATTCCCACTTATAAACTCCCGAAATTTTCCCGGTTATGCAATCAGGTGTTGGGGATACAGGGGAAGCATAATATCTCACCCAAAACTAACAAATCCTACATCCAGCTGTATCCATCCTTCAACACATAACCAAGAAACCTTCGGAAATTGTTTACCTCAACCTTCGAAAAGCATCCGTTATACGAGTTATGGCAATACTCCCGAACTCCCGCCCCAGTACTGGGTGGCGTCGAGGTTATCTCACCAACAACTGCATAAAAGAGATTT
Source organism: Triticum aestivum (assembly GCF_018294505.1). Taxonomy (NCBI): domain Eukaryota; kingdom Viridiplantae; phylum Streptophyta; class Magnoliopsida; order Poales; family Poaceae; genus Triticum; species Triticum aestivum. The sequence goes on from NC_057800.1 coordinate 459,823,090, forward strand.
TTGATGTCGGCAAAACTCAGGTATTCCAGAACTGCAACGATACAATTGTGACGACAACACCTCGGAGCTCAACTCCCCGGGACACTGCCACAACCCCTTAACGACAGGAGGCACCAAGAACAATGTTCTCGTCACAAATCGATCGGAACGATTCCAAGATACCCGCGTGATCCTAAATTTTTTTTAGTGAAATTTGAGAAGAGAAGAGTCAAAACTCTACGTCAGGATGCCTCACCAGAGCGATGAAGGGACTAAGGAGTAAAAAGAATTCCTAAACTCTCTGATATATATAATTCCTAAATGACTCAAAACATTTTCTAGACTCAACAATGCCAGCGATTCGATCAAGCAGGGGGATCCTAAGGTCGGGGAAGGCTCTGATTACCAACTTGTAACACCCTCGATGCGGCTATATCTCCCACATGTCGAAGCACGACTTAGAGGCATAACCGCATTGAAAGCAATGTCGCAAGTGAGGTAATCTTCACAACAACCCATGTAATACAATAAGGGAAAGAGATACATAGTTGGCTTACACTCGCCACTTCACACAATACATGAATAAAGCATTACATCAACCAAATACAATCAGGGTCCGACTACGGAACCAAAATAAGAGAAGACTACCCCAAATGCTACACAGATCCCCGATCGACCCCAACTGGGCTCCACTACTGATCAACTAGAAACGGAACAACATAACGAACACGATCTTCATCGAGCCCCACCTTGAGCTTGGTTGTGTCATCTGCACGGTAACCTCGGCACCTGCAAGCTGGTTTTTGGAAGTATCTGTGAGTCACGGGGACTCAGCAATCTCGCACCCTCGCGATCAAGACTATTTAAGCTTATGGGTAAGGTAAAAGGTATGAGGTGGAGCTGCAGCAAGCGACTAGCATATATGGTGGCTAACATCCGCAAAACGAGAGCGAGAAGAGAAGGGAAAAGCATGGTCGAACAACTATGATCAAGAAGTGATCCTAGAACAACCTACGTCAAACATGACTCCAACATCGTGTTCACTTCCCGGACTCCGCCGAGAAGAGACCATCATGGTTACACATGCGGTTGATGCATTTTAATTAAGATCAACTTTAGGTTTTCTACAACCGGACATTAACAAATTTCCATCTGCCCATAACCACGGGCACGGCTTTCGAAAGTTCAAATCCCTGCAGGGGTGTCCCAACTTAGCCCATCACAAGCTCTCACGATCAACGAAGGATATTCCTTCTCCCAAGACAATCCGATCAGGTTAGGCATCCAGGTTACAAGACATCCTCGACAATGGTAAAACAAGTCCAGCAACACCGCCCGAATGTGCCGACAAATCCTGATAGGAGATGCACATATCTCGTTCTCAGGGCACACTCAGATAGGTCAAGCTATGAGTAAAACCAACCCTCGAATGTCCCCGAGGTGGCCCCGCAGGCTGCCCAGTTTGGACCAACACTCAGAAGAGCACTGGCTGGGGGGCGGGAGGGTTTAAATAAAGATGACCCTTGAGTCTGCAGAACCCAAGGGAAAGAAAAGGCTAGGTGGCAAATGGTAAAACCAATGTTGGGCATTGCTGGAGGAGTTTTATTCAAGGCGAACTGTCAAGGGGTTCCCATTATAACCCAACCGCGTAAGGAACGCAAAATCCGGGAACATAACACTGATATGACGGAAACTAGGGCGACAGGAGTGGAACAAAACACCAGACATAAGGCCGAGCCTTCCACCCTTTACCAAGTATATAGATGCATTAATTTAATAAGAGATATTGTGATATCCCAACAAGTAAACATGTTCCAACAAGGAACAACATCTCCATGTTCCAACAAGGAACAAACTTCATCTTCACCTGCAACTAACAACGCTATAAGAGGGGCTGAGCAAAGCGGTAACATAGCCAATCAACGGTTTGCTAGGACGAGGTGGGTTAGAGGCTTGGTTTAACAATATGGGAGGCATGATAAGCAAGTGGTAGGTATTGCAGCATAGGCATAGCAAAAGAGCGAGCAACTAGCAAGCAAAGATAGAAGTGATTTCGAGGGTATGGTCATCTTGCCTGAAATCCTGCAAGGAAGAAGAACGAGTCCATGAAGAAGACAAACAGACGTAGTCGAACAGGTCCTCACAAATGCTACGTTATCGTAACCAACCCGAAGAAGCAACACCGGAAAGAAGCACACAACATAGTAAACAAATAACACATGAACATGGTATGATATGCAGGATGCGGTATGCGGTGCATATGCATGATTTAGAAAGGAATGATTGAACCTGGCCTCAACTTGGAAATCCAAGAGTGCCACTGGAAAGGTGAGGTGATTTCGGTTGAAATCGATATAAAGATCACCAGAATCGGATGCACAGTTTGGAAAAGGCAAGCAAAACAAATATGGCACCGGTCTGCGATAATCAGCAAGTAGCCATCTAAATGCAACAAGTTAAATATTCTACAGCACTCAGACATGACAACAAAATACATGGCAGGGATCCACTCATGATTCTTGACAAAAGATGAACACTGAGCTACGGCTAATTCACTCAATAGCAAGCTCAAACAAGCATGGAAAAAGAGCAAATGATAACAGGTTTCAGACTTAGTGAAATTAACACAAGTCTGGAATTTATCATCAGAAAGCACACTTTAGAGCATGAAAACTATATGCTACAGGAACATATCATGGCAAAGAAAGGCATGGCATGAAGCTACTCAAAGCACTTAACAAAAGTTACTTAGTTACCTTGAGCCAAAAGGGATCAGAAAATACAATTGCAAGCATGTGAACATGGCAAAAGCATAAACAGATTCAGACTTAGTGAAAAACTTGAGCATGCAAATCAGTTAATGAGTAGGCATGTTTACGAGCTCGATGCACTCACTATAGATCATGGCATGACAAACTAAGCATACACCCATCAAAAATACATAGCATAGAAGCTATACATGGCAAGAACAACAACATAGCATGCACGGATCAATAGCAACATCCTCGGCAAAATCGCTGAACATGTCAACGATCTGCCAGGATTCACTTTATAGCAAAAGTAGAGCTCGATTGACTCAAGCTAGGGTGCTCCATAATTGCAAACAAAGACATGGATGGATAGAGCACGACAATGTTAACAAAACATCCTTAATGATCATCCTCAAAAGAGGCACGAATCACTAGGAAACAACATGAACGTATTACCGATTACGCTACTTTGCAAGCTTGTGCTAGTCACCACAAATATCACAAAAATACATGGCAAGCACTCCTGTAAAGTTGGCATGGCATATAACAAAACACATGTAGAGCTCAGGATCATAGCATGCACACATTAATCATGGCAAAAATGACAAAATGCCATTTGCTGAAACAGATCTGACAAATTACTCACATAGCCCTCTTCCAACAGCATTTTGGGCATCGAGATGAGCTCAAATGAAATTGATGCAATGAGATGAAATGATGTACTCGTTGAGACGAACATTTCGATATGCTACACGTATGAATCGGATCTACGGATGCAGAGATACGATGCATGAAATATGCAAAAAATTACTGGGACTTGGCAGTTTTCAGGAAAAAAACAGATGAGCGTTGGATAATAAAAGACGCATGGGGAGGGGTATAGCGGGCTGCTCACCATGGGCCTGGCCCAGTTCGGAGAGGAGGAGGACTGGCCCGGCGGGGCTGGGCCGTCAGCAGGGCCTCGCGGGGAGGGGCCCACGCGCGAAGCGCGGCTGCGCGTGCGCCTGCACGCACGCAGGGTCGAGGATGGCCGCGCCGGTGGTGGTCTCCGGTGAGGGGCAGCACGCTGGCGACGGAGAAGGCCAGGAGAGGCGCCGCGGGACGGATCCGGCAAGGGGAGGGCCGGCCGCGAGCGGGAATGGGCGGATCCGGCGCGGGATGTCCGGATCTGGTGACAGTGGGGCCGGACGGGGACGCCAAGTCGCGGGGCGACGCGCTCCGATGATCCCCGGAGAAGAGGGCGGCGGCGCAGGCGAAGGGTGGTGCGGCGAGCCGACGCGGTGGCGCGGGAGCCCGCGAGAGGAGCACGGGCGGCGGGCGAGGCTCCTTAGGCGGCGGCATGGGAAGCGGCCCGGGTGCGGGGATGGCACGGTGGAGGTCGCCGGCGAGGAGCGGCGGGGTTCCGGCGAGACTCCGGTGATGCGTGGCGGCGGACGGCCCATGTGAGGCTCGGGGAGCCCGCGGGCGAGCGGTGGCGCGGTCGGGCCTGCGCTGGCCCGTGATGGGCTCGGCGGGTCGCGCGGTGGAGGCGGACGGCGGCGACACCTGTCGGCTGCGGATAGGGCGCGGGAGGCGGCGGACGTTGTCCAGTCCAGTCGGACACGTCCGACGGCTGGAGGAGGAAGGAGACTAGGGTTAGGGTAGGAAGAGATCCGAAATTTCGAGGAGGAGTGCGTTTTTATAGGTAGGAAGAGCTAGGAGAGTCCAAATGAGGTGCGGTTTGTGACCACACGATCGTGATCGAACGACCAAGATGATGAATGGGGTTTAGGTGGGTTTTGGGCCACTTTGGAGGGGTGTTGGGCGGCAACACACACGAGGCCTTTTTGGTCCCTCGGTTAACCGTTGGAGTATCAAACGTAGTCCAAATGGCACGAAACTTGACAGGCGGTCTACCGGTAGTAGGCCAAGGCCGCATGACAAGTCTTGGTCCAATCCAAAAACGTTTAACACCCGCACATGAAAAGAGGTAGAAAGGGACACAGGGTGACATAGGAGCGCCGGATTGCAAAACGGACAACGGGGAAAATGCTCGGATGCATGAGACGAACATGTATGCAAATGAAATGGACATGATGACATGATATGTAATTCATGACACGCAAGCAATGACAAGGAAACAACAGCGAATAACTGGAAGACACCTGGCACAACGGTCTCGGGGCGTTACACTATTCCCCTTCGGTGTCTATATAAACCATAGGGTTTAGTCCGTAGAGGCGATCACAATCATAATCATACAGGCTAGACTTCTAGGGTTTTAGCCATTACAATCTCGTGGTAGATCAACTCTTGTAACCCCCATACTCAGCAATATTAATCAAGTAGTATGTAGGGTATTACCTCCCTCAAGAGGGCCCGAACCTGGGTAAAACTTCGTGTCCCTTGTCTCCTGTTACCATCAACCTCAGACGCACAGTTCGGGACCCCCTACCCGAGATCCGCCGGTTTTGACACCGACATTGTGCTTTCATTGAGAGTTCCACTGTGTCGCCGTCAGAAGGTTCGATGGCTTCATCCATCATCTGCAATGATGCTGCCCTATGGGAGGTTTTTCTCCCTGACCAGATCTTTGTATTCAGCGGCTTCGCACTACGGGCCAACTCGCTTGGCCATCTGGAGCAGATCGACAGCTACGCCCCAGGTCACCAGATTAGTTTCAGAAACCTGGATTATGTCGCTGATATCCGAGGAGACTTGATCTTCCAAAGATTCACGACCCCAATCTCCGCTCTGGCCTTAGAGTCGGAGGGCCTCGCTAGTACCAAAGACGGGATTTCTAAACCCGCCGGACTATCTGTGGCCACTAAGCTCAGTACGAGAGAGCCGGAGGAAGCAACGTCACCGGCATCCATCGCCAAGCCGGACTCTTCCCCGGACGATGGCTCCGAACTCTTGGAGTCACAATCGTGTGAGCTCGGCCAACGAATTCCCTTCCCTCCATACCCCACGAATTCTCTTCTCCCTCAACAAACCTTGCCTTTAAGCGAGACTCTGGAATTGATGCGATCCCTCTTGATTACGGAGGAGCAACATCCGAACTACGCCCAGCCCGGACTAGGGGCTGAGAGTGGGGAATTTTACGTCCCACCCACCACCCACTTCATCGCCACAGTAGAGGACTTAATTGACATGCTCGATTACGGCTCCAAAGACATCGACGGTACAGACGACGATGCCGGAGAGGAGCAAGCCGAAAACCCGCCATTTACTGGACGCTGGATGGCCACCTCTTTGTATGACGTGTACAGGTGGATGCACCCAAGGATGGTGACAACGATAAAGAGAAAAATCCAGTAGAGGATAAACCTCCCGAGATACAACAAAAGCACCAATGACACCGCTTTAAATCATGCCGTGGCAAAGACAGCAATACCGGCATGAGAGACAACAACACTCTGGATGATGCCGAAGACCAAGAAAATCCCGTCGAGCAATACTCCGAACAAGACGGTCGGGAGGATGGGTGAGTTAGCCCTGATGAACAAGCTGCAAACGAAGACTCGGAGGACAGTAATTATCTTCCACCCTCCGAGGATGAGGTGAGCCTCGACGACGAAGACTTTATCATGCCTGAGGAACCTCTCGAGAAGGAACGCTTTAAGCAACGGCTAATAGCCACTGCAAGGAGCCTAAAAAAGAAGCAGCAACAGCTTCAAGCCGATCAAGATCTGCTCAACGATAGATGGACTGATGTCCTGGCAGCAAAGGAACACGACCTCGAGCACCCAACCAAAAGTTACCCGAAGCGTAAACTGCTACCTCAATTCAATGACAAGGCACTTAAGCCCGTACCATCAACGCGTAATGCGACTAATCGACCACCACGTGGCCGGGACAAAACGACAATTCAAGCTGAACACCAGCCCGTCCTACCTCGCCGTAAAGGCAGAGACAAAACTGCTCAGGGATACACGTATGACCTGCGGCAGGACATGAAGAATAAAGCAAGTCCGGCCAGATCGATCTAAGGATCGCGGGGGTGCGCCCTGGTGGGTTGTGCCCCCCTCGGGGCACCCCCAGGTGCAGCTCTTTCCCATTGGGTGTCTTCTGGTCGATAAAAATTCTCAAAAATAATTCATGGTGTTTGGACTCTGTTTGATATTGATTTCCTGCAATGTAAAAACAAGGAAAAAACAACAGCTGACACTTGGCACTGGGTCAATAGGTTAGTCCCAAAAAAGATATAAAGCTGCTATAAAATGATTGTAAAACATCCAAGAATGATAATATAACAGCATGAATACTTCATAAATTATAGATATGTTGGAGACATATCAGCATCCCCAAGCTTAATTCCTACTCATCCTCGAGTAGGTAAATGATAAAAGAAATAATTTATGAAGTGTGAATGCTAGCAAAGTGCACAAGTTTAATCAATGATAATTTCAATCACTTTTCCTAGCATCATAACAACAATTCTCTCTTTATAAAACTTCTCATGTTATAGTGGCAACCAATTCACATGTTAAGGTTAAAATAATGAATCCTCTTGAAACCCAACAACCTATGTTCTTAGTCACCAAACAATTACAATTCAACTTATTCAACAGAGTTTAAGTAAGAGCTCCACATACTCAACCATCATATAGTCTTCTTTGATTGCTAACACTCACCGCATACACATGAGCAAAATGTTTCAACCGGACACATAGAAAGATAGGGGTTATTGTTTTGCCTCCCAACGTATTCACCTAAAGGGTGATGTCAACAATAATAACTCATGCTACCCATATTGAACTGGACATATGTGCCTAGATCTTTTCTCACCACATGATGCTTGCCAAAAGAGAAAAATAAAAGGGAATAGAAAAAAAACTTTGACTCTTGGCATAAAAGTAAATACTTAAAAGTAAAAGATAGGACCTTCGCAGAGGGAAGCAGAGGTTGCCATGCGCTTATTTGTTTGTATTCTCAACCCCTTAGTGCAAAAGAACATCACGTTATATTGCCCCTTATGATAGAAACCTTTATTATGCAGTCCGTCGCTTTTATTACTTTGCCATCACAAGTTCGTACAATGCTCAATTTTCTCTTACACTAAATGATCTAACACTTTTAGAAGCAAATTTTATTGCCTTATTGCACCGATATCAACTTAGTTAAAGGATCTTGCTCAATCCTTAGGTAGGTATGGTGGACTCTTGAAGATAAGATTTGGGTTTAAGGGTTTTTTGGATGCACGAGTAGTATCTCTACTTGGTGCGGACTTTTTGGCTAGCAAAGATGGGGGGCAAGCACCACATGTTGAAGGATCTATGACAATATAACTTCTATGTGAATATGAACAAACACAAACCATTATGTTGTCTTCCTTGTCCAACGTTAACAATTTTGACATATAATATTTTGATGGGGGCTCACAATCACAAAAGATTTCCATGATAGTGTATTTATATGTGAAAGTTCTCTTCCTTATACTAATTATTCATGAATTGCTTGTATGACCAATATTGTGACTGCCAAGCCTCAAAAGGATTCACTTTCTAAACCCAATGTGAAGGTACCACTAGGCATGTTATGATTTCAACTTCATGACATTCAATTTATTCAACAATTTACCCATAGGATATAAGTGAAGCACAAGAGTAAATGACAAGCTACTCCAAAAAGATATAAATGAAGATCATGAGCATAATATTTCTTTCTACCAAATTAATTTAAGTGAAGCAAGAGAAAATTTCTTCAAAAATACTAAAGCACACCGTGCTAAAAAATATTTAAGTGATGCACTAGAGCAATTCCATATAAAAGAGCTTCATTGACGAGATGTGAATGCCGCTTACTTAGCCTCCCTAGCAACTATTTGAGGACTACATTTTATTTAAAAACTTTTAGATCTAAGTATTTTATTAAAAAAAGCAAAATGAAAATGAAATGACATTCTAAGAATAGCACAACTCATGTGAAGAAGCAAAAACTTAGGCTCAATCGATACTAACCGATAATTGGTGATGAAGAAAGGTGGGATGCCTACCGGGGCGTCCCCAAGCTTAGATGCTTGAGACTTCTTGAAATATTATCTTGGGGTGCCTTGGGCATCCCCAATCTTGAGATTTTGTGTGTCCTTAATTCCTTTTATATCACGGTTTTCCTAAATCTCAAAAGCTTCATCCACACAAAACTCAACAAGAACTCGTGAGATAAGTTAGTATAAACCAATGCAAAAACCTTATCATTCTCTACTGTAGAAAATCACTAAAATTATTATTCAACATTTCATACTAAATGCCTCTGCATATTTAATACTCCTATCCTCAAATAGAATCATTAAACAAGCAAACATATGCAAACATAACAGCAATCTGCCAAAATAGTAAAATCTGTAAAGAATGCAAGAGTATCAATACTTCCCTAACTCCAAAAGTTATTAACATTTTCCATATTGTATAAAATTTATCAGAGCTTATTTTGCAAAAAGTTTCAACATTTTATCACATTCTAATTTTTCTAGGGAATTTTTTGCAACAACGGTAAACTTTCTGTTTTCAAACAGCAACATGTATACTTGCAAAATAAGCATGGCAAAGGCTATCATTGCCACTTTTATTCAAATAAAATATGCAAACCATTATTCTAAATAACAGCAAGAAAATCCTAACAAAATAAATTGACGCTCCAAGAAAAACACATATCATATGACGAATGAAAACATAGCTCCAAGTGAGGTTACCGATAATGCTAGAGACGAAAGAGGGGATGCCTTCCGGGGCATCCCCAAGCTTAGTTGCTTGGATCTTCCTTGATTATTTCCTTGGAGGTGCCTTGGGAATCCCCAAGATTAGGTTCTTGTCACTCCTTATTCTCCTCATATCGATATCTCACCCAAAACTTGAAAACTTCAATCACACAAAACTTAACGGAACTTTGTGAGATAGGTTAGTATGACAAAGAGCAAACCATTCCACTTTTGTTACTGCCAAAGACAAGATTCATAATTGTTCTCACATAATTCCTATTGTAGCATATCATTTCTAGAATTTATATTGAGCAATATAAGCCATAGAAACTAGAAAACAAGCAAACTATGCATTGAAAACAGAATCTTTCAAAAACAGAATAGTCTGTAGTAATCTGTACTCCAACCATACTTATCCTACTCCAAAAATTCTTAAAAAATAGTAAACTCTGGGTAATTTGTCTATTAATACTCTGCAGAAAGAATCAACATTTTATCACGCTTCTGTTAAAAATAAGAATTGTTTTTCTGAGCGCAAAAGTTTCTGTTTTTCCGCAATATCAAATTAACTATCAGTGTAAGCCATGCCGAAGGTCTTACTTGGAACTTTATTGAAACAAAAGCAATAAAACATGATTACTACAGCAGCCTAATTATGTGAACACACAAAAAAAAGTAGGTAAAAGTGTTGGGTTGTCTTGCAACAAGCGCTTTTCTTTAATGCCTTTTAGCTAGGCATGATGATTTCAATGATGCTCACATAAAAGGTAAGAATTGAAACATAACAAGAGCATCATGAAACACATGGCAAGCACATTTAAGCCTAACTCACTTCCTATGCATAGGGATTTTGTGAGCAACAACTTATGGGAAGAAGAATCAACTAGCATAGGAAGGCAAAACAAGCATAACTTCAAGATTTTCAACACATAGAGAGGAAACTTGATATTATTGCAATTCCTACAAGCATAAGTTCCTTCCTCATAATAATTTTCAGTAGCATCATGAATGAATTAAACAATATAGGTATCACATAAATCATTGTTTTCATGACACAAAAGCATAGAAAACTTATTACTCTCCACATAAGCAAATTTCTTCTCATCAATAGTAGTGGCAGCAAACTCAACAAAATAACTATCATGAGATTGAAAATTAAAATCATGATGACAAGTTTCATGGTTATCATTATTCTTCATAGCATGCATGTCATCACCATAATCATCATAGATACAACTTTGTTGTCATAGTCAATTGAAACCTCTTCCAAAGTAGTGGACTCACCACTAAATAAAGTCATGACCTCTCCAAATCCACTTCCATAATTATCACAATAAGATTCAACGCCCTCCAAAATAGTGGGATCATTACTACCTAGAGTTTACACTCTTCCAAACCCACTTTCATCAATATAATCATCATAAATAGGAGGCATGCTTTCATCATAATAAATTTTCTCAACAAAACTTGGGGAAGTAAAAATATCATCTTCATCAAATATAGCATCCCCAAGCTTGTAGCTTTGCATATCATTAGCGTCATGGATATTCAAAGAGTTCATACCAAAAACATTGCAATCATGCTCATCATTCAAATATATGAGCCAAACATTTTATTGACTTCTTCTTCTAACAATTAGGCACAATTTTCCGAACTATCATTTTCAAGAAATATATTATAAAGATGATCAATAATATGATGCAGCCTCAATTCCATTTTTTAGTTTTCTTTTTATAAAACAAACTAGTGATAAAACAAGAAACTAAAAGATTCGACTGCAAGATCTAAAGATATACCTTCAAGCACTCACCTCCCCGGCAACGGCGCCAGAAATGAGCTTGATGTCTACTACACAACTTTATTCTTGTAGACTCGTGTTGGGCCTCCAAGCGCAGAGTTTTGTAGGACAGTAGCAATTTCCCCTCAAGTGGATGACCTAAGGTTTATCAATATGTGGGAGGTGTAGGATGAAGATGGTCTTTCTCAAACAACCCTGCAACCAAATACAAGAAATCTCTTGTGTCCCCAACACACCCAATACAATGGAAAATTGTATAGGTGCACTAGTTTGGCGAAGAGATGGCGATAAAAGTGTAATATTGATGGGAGAAATATATATTTATAATCTGAATAAATAAAAAAGCAAGGTAGAAAATAGTAAACGGGCACAAAAACGGCATTGCAATGCTTAAAAATGAGGCCTATGGTCTGTACTTTCACAAGTGCAACCTCTCAACAATGCTAATATAATTGGATCATATAACCACCCCTCGAAGTGCGACGAAGAATCACTCCAAAGTTCCTATCTAGTGGAGAACATAAGACGGAATTGTTTGTAGGGTACGAAACCACCTCAAACCTATTCTTTCAGATCAATCTATCCTAGAGTTTGTACTAAAATAACACAAAGCTATTCTTTCCAATCGATCTAACCAAGAGTTCATACTAAAATAACACCAAATCAAATTCAGATTCATAATATTCAATCCAACACAGAGAACTTCAAAGAGTGCCCCAAGATTCCTACCAGAGAAACAAAGACAAGAACATGCATCAACCCCTATGAATAGATTACCCCAATGTCACCTCGGGAATCCGCGAGTTGAGTGCCAAAACATATATCAAGTGAATCAATATGATACCCCATTGTCACCACGAGTATTCAATTGCAAGACATAAATCAAGTGTTCTCAAATCAATAAAATTATTCAATCCGATAACCATGAAATCTCAAAGGGAAAAACTCAATTCATCACAACAAGATAGAGACGGGAAAACACCATATGATCGAACTATATTAACAAAGCCCGCGATACATTAAGACCGTAACATCTTAAGAACACGAGAGAGAGAGAGAGAGATTAAACACATAGCTAATGGTACAAACCCTCAGCCCCAAGGGTGGACTACTCCCTCCTAATCATGGTGGCTGCCGGGATGATGAAGATGGCCACCGGAGATGATTCCCACCTCCGGCAGGGTGCCGAAAAGGGTCTAGATTAGTTTTCGGTGGCTACAGAGCCTTGCGGCGGTGGAACTTCTTATCTAGGTTAACCTCGAGGGGCTTCGGAATATTTGGGAATTTATAGTGCAAATAAGGGGTACGGGAGGCCACCGAGGTGAGCACAACCCACCCGGGCGCGCCTGGGGGCCCAGGCGCGCCCTGGTGGGTTGTGCCCCCCTCGGGGCACCCCCCAGGTGCAGCTTTGGCCCATTGGCTGTTTTCTGGTCCGTAAAAATTCTCCAAAAAGTTTCGCGGTGTTTGGACTCCATTTGATATTGATTTCCTGCTATGTAAAAAACAAGCAAAAAACAACAACTGGCACTTGGCACTGGGTTAATAGGTTAGTCCCAAAAAATGATATAAAGTTGCTATAAAATGATTGTAAAATGTCCAAGAATGATAATATAACAGCATGAATACTTCATAAATTATAGATACGTTGGAGACGTATCAGATAAGCACATAGAATTTAACAACATCAAATGCGATAGATGCTAAACTACGAATGGCTGGTTGTGCTTTCTCCACGGGATAGGTGTACTAACTGGTGGAGTTGGGGTTCACCGTGGTAGTACTGGCACTTTGGGCACTGGAGCTGCCTTACTAACTGCTCTTGTTTGGGAGCTCTGTGATGGAGATGGTGTTGTGTCAACAGGAACTGGGTTACTATATGCTGGCGTTGGGGTTAGATTGGGTGAAGCTGATTCTTTATCCATCGCAGTAGGGGTACAATCTGCGAGAGTCTGGGTTATGTGTGGTAGGGTTGGTTCTCATGCATGTACAATCGGGGTGCTATCTCCACCAAGAGGTAGCATTGTTTTATTTGGAGACCGTGTTTTTACTCCGCTAGATACTGCCATCACCCGCTCCAATTCAAATCGCTGATAAATAGGAAACATAGTTGAATGTACATACATTGTATGAGAGACAGATGCAATAGATAGTGTGGAAAAAGGAGGGCATGAAATAGTTGACATGTATATTGTTTAACTAAAACATATAGCATGACATAATATCACATATATGATGTCTATCTAAACTGGATAGCATAGCATAACAGAATTCAAAGATATGATGACCAACTAAACAGGATCGCATGACATAATTCACATACATGTTATCTAAGTAATTAGGATCGCATGATTTAATTCACATATGTGATTTATATGCTAAGCAAAGGGCATTCGCATATATGATGTCTGAACTAAGAAGATGGTGTTGAATATTGTGTATATGATGTCTAAACTATGCAATGCAAGACACCATATGCATGATATGAGCAGTATAACCGTGCCAAGTTAGAGCATACACCCCGATGGGGGAATATGACTGGTCATCTGTCTCTGAATTTATCTCTGAGGAGCTATCGGAACCCAGCAAGAGATCTGCTTCGACAGGTAGCACTGTCTTCTCTGAAGGCCTTGTTTTCACTCCAGATTTTTCCATCACCCACTCAAATGGTTAATTCACAGGAAGAGTAGTTTAATGTACAAACATTGTCGACAAATGGAAATGTAATGAAGAAAAGGATGGGCAAGATATCAATCAAATATATGATGCCTGGTTAAACAGGATGGCATTGCACATTTCACATATATTATGGCTGGCTAAAAGACATGAGACTACATAATTCCCATATATGACATAGAGACTAAATAGGTCGCATTACAGAACATGTCTAAACTAAGCAGATGGCATATATGATGTCGAAAGTAGGCACTGCAAGGCAACATATGCATGATATGACTAACATCATCATGCCAAGTTAGACCAAACACCTTGGGGGGTAAATAGGAGTGGTCAGCTACATCTGAATCTGCCTTAGAACAGATATCTTCCTCTGGATTACAATTTGGAGAGGGGGGAGGGTTTGTCATCGAACCCGCCATGGAGCGATGTCTGCATGACATTGTATTGCCGCGCAAAACTCTTCTCTTTTTCTCTACATGTTCAGCATGACTGTGTACAATATCTGACATGCATACGAAACAAATATAGTGAGATTATGTAAGGAGAACATGCAGAAATCCAGGGTGATGGTAACAACCAGTGGATGGATCCAAAAATAATGATAGCAGGCTCATGATTACTTTAATTTAATAAAAAGACAAATGATGATTTCTTTACTATTTGTTTCCGACCTAAGATGAACAACATAGGCATACCCTAGGTGAACGAGATATTAGAGAGATACTATTCATTGCTGCCTCGATATGTGCCCCACAACTAATTTAGAACTCAAGTTTGAACATTAATTTGGACCTGATATGTGCACCACAGGACGATAAAGTAGCTGGTAATATTAAGCAATGCATAACATAAGCAAAAACAAAAGAGTCGACTGTCGGCATCCTGGGAACGGGGGTCCGCAGACTTGCCTGCCTGCGGCCCACGGCGTGGCTCCACCAGCGGCCCTGTACGGCCCATCTTCAGCAACGAACACTCAAGACCCTCGCGAGGGGCCAAGCCTCGTGAGGCGGACAATGCAAGACCTCCTTGGGGCGGCCTCACCATGCTCGCTCGCGAGGGGCGGAGAAATCAAGGCAGCGGGCACCTCGTGAGGTCCTTGTGACGCAAGTCATGACGACCAAGGCCAAGCGGACACCAGGCGGGCGCCAGCGCGTGCGGTGTCCTTGTTTTCTCTTTGGTGCTAAAGGGACAGGCGCAGGCAAGGAGTCCCGATGCATCAGGCAAAGGTTTCCATATTAGTGCAATAAGACCAAGACCAGCAGGACGGCAGGATGGAGGTCACCGTGGAGCCCAGGACGGTGTCACCACCAGAGCCTTTGGCAGGCGAAGACCACCTTTTCTCAGGATAACTTGTACTAGTTGTCTCCCTTCAAATTTGTCCGTTGTTGTATCCCTTCCCGCCTATATTTGGGAAGAGGATCAGGGCCACAATAAATAGGGCTAGCTACCACCATAGCAAGGGAGGACATTGAGACCATCCTCAAACACACAAGCTCATCGAGCTCAAGAACACCTCTCCTCAGGAGGTTTTTCTTCCCTTGTACTCGTTCATCCTCAGCCCAAGAGGCAATCCACCACACCACACTGGAATAGAGTATTACACCACAATAGTGTCCTGAACCAGTATAAACTATGTGTCCTTTGTTCTACGAGTTCGACGTGCTTAGCTCTGAGATCGTGGTGAGGGCGTCAGCTTGGGGGGGGGGAGATCATCGTGCGCACCCCAGAGTTCGAACCTCAAGGATTTTGCCGGAGCTCGAAATCCGACATTTGGTGCGCCGGGTAGGGGTGCGCTGAAGCTTTCCTTCCGTTGATCCACGTTCCGTCGCTCCACCGCATCCATGTCAGACGCGCGTCGAGCCCACGCCGAGCGCCGGGCCGCCCTCGCTGCCCGTGTCCCTCAGATGACCCTTGTCGGCGGGCCTCCCCGTCGTTCTCCATCTCCTGTTGCCAACGCCGCTACCGGCCCGGCAGCAAACGAGTAGGAAGCATCATCACTGCACCCCTCCGTGCAGCGGGACGGTTGCACCGCCACCCCGTCGCTAACTTCGGCTGGCTCATCGTCTCATGCTCGTCGCACGCCCACGGACGCGTAGGCCGTGCTGCTCATGGCACGCGAGCTCCTGCGCTACCGCCCGGTCGACGACCTCTATGAGGACTGGTTAGACCGCATCGCCGAGCTTGTCAGCGCCACTGGGGGATCCCCTGCACCATCCCTCTCGCTGCCTCGCCCACCTCCAGCCGCGGGTGATGTAGCTCACAGAGCGCCTCCGCCGCCTCCGCATCAAGACGGCGCCCTTGCGCCAAGACGGGCAGCTCACGAAGTGCCACCGCCCCTCCACGTCAAGACGGTGTCCTCGCCCAAGATGCGCTGTCCCACGGCATGATCCGCCACGCCGTGTGCCTGCGCACGAAGAAGGAAGCTGCCAAAGTGGTTCCCCGGCCGCAAGAAAGCGCTCCAGCGCTCCCGGCACCCCCACGACAAGACCACGTGCCGCCTGCTGCGATAGTGCGTGGACATCATGGGCAGGCTCCGCCCCTACAGAGGGCCCCGGTGGCCACCGCAAGTTGCCGCGCCTTTGTTCCCGAGCTGCGCACCATCGTTTGGCCAGGAAAGTTCAAGCCAGATCTGCCTCCGTGCTATGACGGCACCCCCGACCACATGGAGTTCCTGTAGCTTTACGAGCTGTGCATCGAGGCGGCCAACGACGACGAAAAAGTCATGGCGAACTGGTTTCCCATGGCTCTCAAGGATAGCGCTTGCTCGTGGCTCCTGAACTTGCCCACGGGATCAATATCCTCCTGGGGTGAGATGCGCAACCGCTTGATCGCCAACTTCCAGGGTACTCGCGACCGTCCTCTGGCCGCGGGTGACCTGCGCTGCATCAAGTAACAACCGGGAGAGACCCTGCAGAAGTATATCCAGCGCTTCAACAACGTCCGCCTCAAGATCCCCAAGGTGACAGATGAGGCCATCATCTCAGCGTTTTCCGATGGCGTCCGCGACGTCAAGATGAAGGAGGAGCTCGCCATCCACGAGGAGCTATGCACGACTCTAGAGCTGTTCAACATAGCGACCAAGTGCACAAGAGCTAAGGAATGGCATCTCTCCCTCCTCGAGCTCCCTACTACCGACCTAGAGGAGAAGAAATCCAAGGTCAAGGACGTGAAGCGCAAGGGAGTAGACGTACTCGCGTCGGAGCCAGATAGGAAGTGCGGCCGGGACCACTCCGAGTCGTCCAAGAGCAGCCGTCCGTTCTGCGCCTTCCACAACGTACACAACCACAACACCAATGATTGTCAAGAGCTCAGGGCCATCTGAGATGGACGCTTCGGTCAACGCCCCGAGCGCAACGACCGGGGCTACGGCCGAGGAGGAGGACGAGGTGGAGGACGCTGGGACGACCATGGCTCCCGCCAGGAGTGGCACGACCGGCCTCGTGAGGACCACTGGTAGGAGCAGCCTTGTGAGGGCGCTTGGCGCGACCAGCCTCGCGAGGACTATCCTCAGGGCAATCTTGGCCTCCCTCCGCTGCCACCACCACCAAGAAGGAATGACGACCGCCATCAGGACGAGGGGGCTGGGGGCTTCCAGGAGCCACGCGCCATCGCTTGCATCTTGGGTGGTGCTCGGGCCCTGGCTTCCCAGTGCATCTTCAAGCAGTTCTCTCCCAAGGTGAATGCAACCCTCCCCAGGCTCGAGGCCACGCGCCCGCTCAGGTGGTTCAAGTATGCCATCACCTTCAGCTCGGCGGACCAGCTCAAATGCGTGGCGACCGCCGGCGTCCTACCGATGCTCTGCTCACCCGTCATCAGCAATGTGCAAGTCACCAAGACCCTCATCGACGGCAGCACGGGGCTCAGTGTCCTGTCCGTCGAGACGTTCGACAACCTTCAAGTACCCTATGATCAGCTGCAGCCCACTAAGCCCTTCTCAGGAGTGACCAATGGCTCCACCACCCCGATAGGGCAAGTTCGTCTCCCTGTCACCTTCGGTCAGCCCGACAACTACCACACCGAGCTCGTCGACTTCGACGTCGCCCACATCCGTCTGCCATACAATGCCATTCTCGGGTACCCAGCATTAGCCAAGTTCATGGCAGTGACCCACCATGGCTACAACGTCCTCAAGATGCCAGGAAGTGGCGGAATCATCACAGTCCCCTGCGAAGAAAGAGACGCGGTGTGCTCCCACAAGTGCGCCTTCCAAGCCGCAGCAATTGAAGACCCTGATAGCGAGGGCACGCAGTACCCTCCTGAGGCCATCCCCAAGAAGAAGAAGAAGAAGCAGCTACTCCGCACAGGGCCTCAGGAGGGCGGTGTCTCTAGCGGCGCCACCTCAGGATCAGTGCCCACACCTGGGATGCCTCCCTTCCTCGCATAGGAAGGCGCACTCGGCGCCCTCCCCGGGCGAGGCTTGGGTGCTCTCTTCTGGAGGGCCTCAGACCTATCCAACATCATGAGGGAGGCGCTCGGGCACCACATGGAGGCGTGCTTCGCGGCACATTTCTCTCAGGAGGGCACTGGGCGAGGAGCGCCCAGCGCTCATGAGTTCATCGTCAAGGCCACCCAGGAGCTTAAGGAAGCAAGGGCAATACGCGGCGACCGCCGCCCACTTGGTACATCTCCTCATCCAGGCGTGGGCGGCGAGCTGCGCGTCTGCATCAATATCCAAGGGCTCAACAAGGCCGCATCTCAGGAGCGCTTCTGGCCCTCGCGCGCAGGCCAGTGCGAGGGTCCACCTCGCAACTATGTTCGCATGCCTTTGGCCTGCCGAGCGTGGCGGCCACCTTCCAGCGCAACCTATGGAGCATCCTGGCAACCCAGGAGGCCAGGCATCATGCGGTCCTGGCGGAGATGGAGACGGTCCTCAAGGAGCCACCTGAGCCCCCAGGGCCTCCCGAGGCTCAGGGTCTTGGTGCCTCGTGAGGAGCGACTTCTTCAGCGTGCGCCTTCAGCTACCCCAACACTTCTTCGACAACGAATCAGGTGACATTTTCCAAAGTTCATTCAGCTAGGAGAGCCCCTCGGGCTACATTATTCCCAGGTCGCATGGGCCTGTCCCTGCGGCATGTATCCTCTTGCATCTTTAGCTTACCTTACTGGGGGCGCCCCTTGGGCTGCATCATCCCCAAGCCGCTCGGGTCCGTCCCAGTGGCATGTATCGTTCTTGCATCTATCTCAGCTAGCTGGTTCCCATGCATGATTTATTATAGTCATCTCCTACTTGATTGCCACCCACCGCGGAAGCCATGCGCCGATCGTTTTTCTTTAGGATCCTTCATATGAGAAGACTAAGCATGACGCATGTGCTCAGGTCCGTCCCTGCAGCATCGATAAACCCAAAGGCTGAGCTCTATCTGGTGGGCCGGCCCCGTTCACGTCACCTCCTGGGGTAGTTGGTGCTTGGCCTCCTCATGCGATAGCCTCAGGAGATTCACTTGGCGTAGGTTGCCTAACCATCTCGCAGGACCACCACAATCATCAAGAGCCAAGACCAGGCGCAATCCGCCTTGAGGTAGGGCCTCGTGAGTCCCGCATTGGTTCACGAGTGACCAGACACACCTCGTCCAGCCCTGCCGTGCAAGCCACGTGTCAGGGCAGGGATGTACATGCCCCGGGGGCTCCACTCAGAGGGAGCCCTCATCCACGCACCAGTGGAAGCACCATGCTCCGCGCTGGCAGTCGACACTACCGAGGAGCGGCTATGCCCGTGCAAGTGCGGAAGTGCTATGCTCCGCGCTGGTGATAAAAAACTAAGGGCGGCCTCATGGCCGTGTCAACCTCAGGAGCCTCCGAGCTCAGTGTCTGGCCTCATCGCAACACCTCCCCTTGGGAGAGTCGCGCGAGGGGGCTGGGCACGGGGGCTGCGCTCGGGTCACACCCAAGCGTACGCCACCCTGCCAGGTCTCTCTGACCCGGTCATCGTGCGCCCTCCCAAGCGGAGCCAAGGTATGAAGGTCGTTTGGACGTCAAGGGGGACTCCTGAGCATCGCGACTCAGGAGCCTAACTGGCCACGTATCCCCTCACTCCTTGGTCCGTCCTGGTGATCCGGACGGTCCAATGGCGGCTGAGGTATGCGCGGGGTCGGGCCCTACCGATGTAGAACGCTAGGCCTACTCTCGCATCTCCTTCCTGTAAGATGTTTGCGCGCTAAGGGGGACTCCCGAGCATCGCGACTCAGGAGCCTAACTGGCCACGTAGCCCCTCACTCCTTGGTCCGTCCTGGTGATCCGGACGGCCCAATGGCGGCTGAGGTATGCGCGGGGTCGGGCCCTGCCGATGCAGAACACCAAAGCAAACGGAAATGAAATCATAGAATTTCAAACAAATATTACAAGACATACTGTTCTAGAATACCAAACACAAGGTTAAACGCCTCCACGAGGCATGGGTCATGTTGCAGAAGAAAAGCAGGAAAAGGAGCCGCCAGCAAGTCATCTCGTCATCCCTGGACTCTGCTATCGCTTTCAAGTGGCGTCCCTTCGACGGTGATGCTGCCCTCACCTGAGCCACCCGCTGGAGTTGCAGGTTCAGCGGCATCACCAGTTGGGGGCGCAGGGTTGAAGGCGCGGAACTTCTTCAGAAAAGCCTCCACCTGGCCCTTCACGGCTTCGGCAGCGGTTGCATAGCGCTCGCCATCCACAGGCTCCAGTAGCTCGTCAAGGTTGGCGTCAGGATCGCGAACATGGAGATGGCTGAAGACGCGCGTCAGCACGGCCAAGGAAAGCGTGTGGGCTTCCTCCTCCACCAAGGAGCCGATCCCGTCCACGACATCCTCAAGCGCGACGAGGAAGCAGCTGGGTGGGGCCCTCGTCGGCTGTCGCCAGCGGCTCCTCCAAGCCCTTCCCATAGAGTGCCCGCAGCGCCACGCGAGACCTCTCCTCAAGGGACTTGAAGGCCACGCGGTCCTCAACCAAGACCTTTGCCTTGACTTCCAGCTCGGCCTTCTCCGCCTTCATTTTCTGCTCTAGCTTCTCCAGCCGGCTACGCTCCATGGCCTGCGCCTTCGCCAGCTACTCCAGCTCGGTGTCACGACCCCTGACGGCATCCTCCCGGGCCTTTATCTTCTCCTCCTCCGCCTTGCGATCTCGAGCTTCCGTCGCGCGCTCGTTGCGCACGATCTCCAGCTTGGCCTCCAGCGACCCTAGGCGGCCCCGACATCCTTCAACGCCACCTCACGAGCAGCCATGGCTTGGGCGGCAGCCTGCTTGTCCTTCTCGGAGGCCGCCGCAGCTTGGCTCAATGCCGCCCGGACGGACGCATCGGAGTGAAGCTAGCCAAAAATCAGCTCCAGGCGCCCGGCCGCCAGGTGACGGTCGGCGCCCTGAAGATCCTCTCGCAGCAGGGTCAGCGCGGAGAGAGCGAGCTCCAAGACGTCAGGGGAGGCGGAAGGATCCAAGGTCAGCAGTGCAGCGGAAGAAGGAGGAGGAGACAACATCATCACCATGGCCTGAGAGGCTAGAAGCTCATGAACTTGGGGGACCCCAGCTACCGAGCCGGACGTCGGCACCTCCGGAGCCAGCGGGGCTGTGGGGATTGCCTCCTCTGGAGGATGCTCCCCCAAGTCTCGCGAGGACGATCAAGCCGGGGAAGCGCGAGCGCTCTCACTGCCCTTCCCCATGGAGGAAGGTGCGGCTGCTGCAGGCGACTTGTCCTCGAGCAGTACCACTGCGTCCTCCTTCCTCTTCTTCGCTGCGGACGTCGGCCTAATTGCTCAACGAAGAAGCGTCATGAATCACCAACAGAGGCAAGAACAAGGCAGGACGAGAATACTTACTAGTCCACCGCAGCGTAGTCTCTCCGCTTCCTAAGCTTGAAGCCTGAGAGCCTCGCAGCCTGAGGCGCGGGCGCGCGGCCTCCAGGCACTGAAGAGGGGGCAACAGATAAGCCAGAAGAAGCTCCAGTCAGCATCAGAATAGGGGCGTCATCCTGGGAGATCAGCGCCGGCCTTCCCCTCGTCGGAACCTCGGCCGGTGACCTCCTCCGGGGACTGACCTTGGACCTCGTGGAGCCCCCAGCCACGTGCAGCTCCCCCCTTTCCAGGGGGACATCGGCCTCGTCATCGTCATCGGGCAGGGTGCAGTAGATGTCGGCCTTGTGCAAAGGGGAGGTCTTCGAGTCACGCTCCTCCTCCTCCTCTTCTTCCTCCTCGCGAGACTCATCGGAAGACACGTCTACCGGAGTTGTCATCATCGGGACGTTCGAGGGCGCAGGTGGCACAAGCCCACACCTGTCGAAGATGGGCAGGGTGGCGACAACCTTTGCCCCATCCGAACGGTGGTACAAGGGAATGAAGGAGTCCGGCGGGTACCCTTGATCGTCCCCAACCAAGGAACGGAGGGCCGAGCGCAGCTCCTCGTCAGAAAGGGCCTCTGGGCATAGGCGGAGGCCGTCCCCTTCGTCTCCAAGCTTCCACAAGGTGCGCGGGCGCGACTGGAGGGGAGCCACGTGCTGCTTCATGAATTCTTCGACGATCATGGCCCCCGACAGCTTCGCCGCCCTTGAATCACCAGGCCTCAGGTCGGCGGTCATCCTCTCCAACACCTGCGCCGCTCGGGAGTCGGTGAGCTTCGCGCGAAGCCACCCCTATTGGGACACAGGCATCTCCGTCGGCAGCACCAGCCGGGGGTGGACGCGCTTGGCATCCATCAAGACCCACTTGCCCCTGAATCCTCAGCCTTCTTCCCAGCCTTCAAGATGGCGTTGGTCTTGTTGGCCGCGATGAAGCCAACGCACCCAGAGCAGTGGGCCTCCTTGTGTTGGGGAACATAGTAATTTCAAAAAAAATTCCTACGCACACGCAAGATCATGGTGATGCATAGCAACGAGAGGAGAGTGTGATCTACGTACCTTTTGTAGATCGACAACGGAAGCGTTTGGTTGATGTAGTCGTACGTCTTCACGGCCCGACCGATCAAGCACCGAAACTATGGCACCTCCGAGTTTTAGCACACGTTCAGCTCGATGACGATCCCCGGACTCCGATCCAGCAAAGTGTCGGGGAAGAGTTCTGTCAGCACGACGGCGTGGTGACGATCTTGATGTACTACTGCTGCAGGGCTTCGCCTAAGCACCGCTACAATATTATCGAGGACTATGGTGGCTGGGGGCACCACACACGGCTAAGAATAAGATCACGTGGATCAACTTGTGTCCATGGGGTGCCCCTTGCCTCAGTATATAAAGGATGGAGGAGGAGGAGGCCGGCCAAGGCTAGGTGCGGCCAGGATGTGGAGTCCTACTAGGACTCCAAGTCCTAGTAGGAGTCCACCAAGAGGGGAGGAAGGGAGAAGGAAGTGGAGGAGAAGGAGAGGTGGCCGGCCCCCTTTTCCCTAGTCCAATTTGGACTAGAGGGGAGGGGGCGCAGCAGCCCCTTGGCCCTTTCTCCTCTTCCCACTAAAGCCCATCAAGGCCCATTGCTTCTCCCGTAACTACCCGGTACTCCGAAAAATACCCGAATCACTCGGAACCTTTCCGATGTCCGAATATAGTCGTCCAATATATCAATCTTTACGTCTCGACCATTTCGAGACTCCTCGTCATGTCCCGATCTCATCCAGGACTCCGAACTCCTTCGGTACATCAAAACTCATAAACTCATAATATAACTGTCATCAAAACCTTAAACGTGCGGACCCTACGGGTTCGAGAACAATGTAGACATGACCGAGACACGTCTCCGGTCAATAACCAATAGCGGGACCTAGATGCCCATATTGGCTCCTACATATTCTACGAAGATCTTTATTGGTCAGACCGCATAACAACATACGTTGTTCCCTTTGTCATCGGTATGTTACTTGCCCGAGATTCGATCGTCGGTATCTTAATACCTAGTTCAATCTCGTTACCGGCAAGTCTCTTTACTCATTCCGTAATACATCATCTCACAACTAACTCATTAGTTGCAATGCTTGCAAGGCTTATGTGATGTGCATTACCGAGAGGGCCCAGAGATACCTCTCCGACAATCGGAGTGACAAATCCTAATCTCGAAATACGCCAACTCAACATGTACCTTTGGAGACACCTGTAGAGCTCCTTTATAATCACCCAGTTACGTTGTGACATTTGGTAGCACACAAAGTGTTCCTCCGGAAAACGGGAGTTGCATAATCTCATAGTCATAGGAACATGTATAAGTCATGAAGAAAGCAATAGCAACATACTAAACGATCGGGTGCTAAGCTAATGGAATGGGTCATGTCAATCACATCATTCTTCTAATGATGTGATCCCGTTAATCAAATAACAACTCTTTTGTTTATGGTTAGGAAACATAACCATCTTCGATTAACGAGCTAGTCAAGTAGAGGCATACTAGTGATACTTTGTTTGTCTATGTATTCACACAAGTATTATGTTTCCGGTTAATACAATTCTAGCATGAATAATAAACATTTATCATGATATAAGGAAATAAATAATAACTTTATTATTGCCTCTAGGGCATATTTCCTTCACCTTGATCCGGAGGAAGAAGAAGTGGCGCAGCAGCACCACGGACGACATCACTCCGACATATGCCTCGCAGTAGAAGGCGAAGATCGACAAGAGGAGAATGGAGTTGGGATGAAGATGGAGAGCGTGGATCTTGTAATGGCTAAGGACGGAGTAGAAGAAGTCGGAGAAGGGGGGAACCAGCCCAACGACGATGCTGCTGATGAAGAAGGGGTAGAAGGTGCTGCCTGAGGCCTCCGGCTCATCGGAGCCAGCCCGGAGCACAATCTTCCTCTTCTTATCACCCGCTACTGTCATCAGAAGCACAATGGCAAGGTTCTTCTCCGAAACGCTCGGCGCATCAAGCGCCAGCTCGTACCAAGCCGATGAGGGAGTGGCCCAATCTTTCTTGGGCGCCATTGGCGGTAGGCTTGAAGAAGGGTCCGGGTGGATCTTGAGTCTCTGGAAGCAAGGAGCGAGAAAGGGGATCTGGAGCAAGGCGACGAAAGGCAATGCAGGCAAATGCAGCCCGTGCCAGCCTTTTATCAGGCGGGCAGTTGCCGAGGCAGCATGGGGAAGCGGAGACGCCCACGTCCCATCAATCGCCACACGTCAACTGAGGCCGCAGGCTGTTGGGGCCCGCGGCGCTCTGCACTGGCCCCTTGGCTTCGCCTCAAAGCCAAGTCCGAGCGCGCCTTGGGCCCGGGGGCTACTGCCGGCAGCCTGGGAACGGGGGTCCCCAGACTTGCCTGCCTGCAGCCCACGGTGTGGCTCCACCAGCTGCCCTGTACGGCCCATCTTCAGCAGCGAACACTCAAGACCCTCGCGAGGGGCCAAGCCTCACGAGGCGGATGATGCAAGACCTCCTCGGGGGTGGCCTCACCAGGCTGGCTCGCGAGGGACGGAGAGATCAAGGCAGGGGGCACCTCGCGAGGTCCCTGTGACGCAAGTCATGACGAGCAAGGCCAGGCAGACACCAGGAGGGCGCTAGCGCGCAGTGTCCTCATTTCCACTTTGGTGCTAAAGGTACAGGCGTAGGTGAGGAGTCCCGAGGCATCAGGCAAAGGTTTCCATATCGGTGCAACAAGATCAAGACTAGCAGGACGGCAGGACGAAGATCACCGTGGAGCCCAGGACGGCGTCACCACCAGAGCCTTTGGCAGGCGAAGATGACCTTTTGTTAGGATAACTTGTACTAGTTGTCACCCTTCAAACTTGGTTGTTGTTGGATCCCTTCCCGCCTACATTTGGGAAGAGAACCAGGGCGAGGACCAGGGCCACTATAAATAGGGCTAGCCACCGCCGTAGCAAGGGAGGACATTGAGACCATCCTCAAACACACAAGCTCATCGAGCGCAAGAACACCTCTCCTCAGGAGGCTGTCCTTCCCTTGTACTCGTTCATCCTCAGCCCAAGAGGCAATCCACCACACCACATTGGAGTAGGGTATTACACCACAACGGTGGCCCGAACCAGTATAAACCCTGTGTCCTTTGTTGTGCGAGTTCGACGTGCTTAGCTCTGAGATCGTGGTGAGGGCGTGAGCTAGGGGGGAGAGATCTTCATGCACACCCCAGAGTTCGAACCTCAAGGGTTTTACCGGAACCCGAACTCCGAAAGCGACCTCTCTTGTGGACCTGTGTACTCCTCAGGTTCATCTGCTGAGTCGATGATGGTGATGCCGTTGCGGCGGGTTCCGGCGGCAGGGAAGGAGATCTAAGGCGGAGAAAGATGGTCAAGAGTCATGATGTCTGGTTTGGTGGATGCTTCTATCCATGGAGCAGCTCAGGTGAGGTGGCCGACGTCGCGACAGGAGCAGGACAAACCACACAACATTTTTCTTCGACACCTACATGTAATTGAAGTAATTCTGTAAGGGCTCCTTTGGCTTGCATGATTCTGAAAACGCATGGATAGGAAAAATACCGGAATAGGATAGGAATGCACATGCGAAACAGAGCATTTGTAAACACATGATTTCTGTCAACTTGGGTGTTTGGTTCACAGGAATTGGAAGAGCAGAGGAATGCAAAGAAACATGGCCAAATTAAAGTGAAACCATATGAAAGCGTGTATAGTTAGAATGTTATTCTGCCACTAATGCACTTGGTCTTGTTTTCATGCATAGGATTTTGAAAAGTGGGTCCAGGTGGATGTTTTGCTCCATTCCTTTCAACAAAATGCATGAATAATTGAATAGTAGAGTGCCATAGGAAAATTTCCTATTGCTATGTTTTTCCTTTAAATCAAAATAGCCCTAATGGATAGACATGAATGTAGAGTAATAAGTGATGCGACAAGTGTACAACCTATTTGCCATAGCCATGTCGACCTCAGCATCATTCGGATGGTCGCTGAAGAAGTTGAGGCAGAGGCGGCTGTCAGAGGTGTGGAGGAAGATCTGAGGAATCTGTAGATAGCATCCAGGGCACTGCTCTATTGTGATGGATGGTTCCGTCATTGGAGCAGCTCAGGCGAGCCGTAAGACATCGAGGTGCCGTAGTACAAGACAGACATCGTTAATCTCAAGTGGGATTCTAATAGCATCTCTAATAGATGATGTAAAATACATTACCAGAAAGTAATAGATGTAAAATTTACATGACCAAAAAACACCTGACTACAACAGATGAGGTAAAAACTATTGCCTCTGAATTTAACTGTCGAAACTGAAATTTACTATGGAATCTGAATGTTACTGTCGAAACTGAACACAATGGTAGCAGAGAGGCACTTCACATGTAGTTTAGGGAGGGTCTGCAGTTCATCTTCAACCTGCACCCTCCTGAGCCTCCAGCCACCACCGGGCCCCGCTGCCCTGAAACAACTCCCCACCACCGGTCGGACGCTGCCCCGGCCAGCCTCTAGCCCCGCCCCCCGCGCCGAGCTTTTTCTCCAATGATCCCCACGCCATCGCCCCACCACCGCCGGCGACCACTGCCCCCACCCTAAACCCTAAGGTAGATAGTGGAGTACCTCTCCGGCGAGCCCCCCTCCCCGCTGCGGGTGGTTCTTCCTTAACTCCGGCGAGCCCCCCCAACCCCCTGAAAATCGACTGACCGAAAAGTCGATTTAGTCGACTGAAGTGTAGCTAAATCGAAGCAGTGTAGCAGCACGAGCGATAGGGAGAGCAGCAGCAGCACCACGAGCGAGCGAGAGCCGGAGCAGCAGCAACATGAGCGAGCGAGCGAGAGCTGGAGCAGCAGCAGATCCGACTAGTATGGACACCGCCGCCGAAGGGGCCTTGCACTAGGGGAGAGCCGCCATGAAGATGTCGCCCGCAGCGTTGGCTTCGAGGTAGCTGTCGGGGATATACCCCGCGGTGTAAACCGGCCGGAAGTTAACCCGGCTAGACTTGGCGGTTTATCTGAAGACCCCGCGGACACTTGGCGAGTTACTGGCGACCCTCCCTGACCTGGCGGTTTACAAGCAACCCACCTGGTCATTATGACTCATTGGTGATCCAGCGTGCGGGATCGACGGATAAAAAGGCCCAAAGCCCAGAAGGCCGGTTCACGTTTAACGGTGGACCAGTTTAAGAGGAAAGGCAAGAGGAACATTATCTTACAAGGAGCTAAGACCTGGACTTGTATCCGGTTTATATTAGAGATAGACTAGTCCTAATCGTAATAGGACTCCACATAAACCGCCCCTTCAACATATATAAGGAGGGGCGGGGCTCCCCAAAAGGGGGAAGAGGGACAAGATTCACAAGTTCCACAAGTTGGGCAAGTTAGGTTTAGACAATAGCTCTTGAGATAGAGCACACTTGTAACCGTGATCATCATCATCATTATCAATGAAGCAGGATGTAGGATTTTACCTCCACCATGAGGGGCCGAACCTGGGTAAAACATCGCGTCTCTCGTCCCGCTCAACCCCTCTCAAACTACCACATAGATGCGTTGGCCTCGCAACTAAGTCCTGACACTAAGGACATCTGCCGTGACGTTTCCACGACAGTTGGCGCCCACCATGGGGCCAGACGCATGGTGGTGATGAGTTCTTGGAGGGATCTGTCCGAGGGTTTCGAGAAGTTCGTAATCTTTTAGATGAAGAAAAGCCGATTGTTGGAAGGATCTATATCAATGTTGAGTTCACTAGATCAAAATCAGAAAATTTTATCGATGACGTTCATCAGTTCATTTGGCAAGATGATCCAAGAAGATCCCGAAGGGTGAAAGTTTCCGTTTGATTCAGCAAGGATTCATCAAGTCCAGTAGGTGCAAGTTGCCAACACGGACAAGGCAAAGTCCCGGTCGAGTTATCTGATCAGACGAGGGTTTGGATACGGTTTAGGAATTGGGTATACGTCTAACGGATCGAAACAAAACAAAAGGCAACCACGTCCACGACCAGGACTAAGACGCCCACGACCCGTGGCTGGTCTGGACTTCGTCTCCCGTCCAAGTGATGGCTGCGCCTCCCCTCCCCTGAGTCGCCGTCACCGACCTGTTCCCGTCCCCGACGAGCTTCCGTCATGGTTCATATCAATCCGCCTCCACGGCGCTTGCCTGAACGAGCCGTTTACTTCGCTGTGGCCGGCCCTGAGCTGCCCTCGCCGCGTGTGGGCTGTCCTGCTTTGAGCCGCAATCGGAGAGCCTCCCCGTGTTGAATCGCCACCCCGCTTCGCCGGATTTGCTGCCACCACAAACAACCGCTCAGGCGTCACACCCACTGTGAGCTGCCGTCGTGGTCCCTCGCCGAGCTGCCCGTTCCTTGACTGGCCTCGTCTTCGTGTCAATCCGCCGCCACTGTTGTGCTTCACCGACACACCTTCATCGCCAGCTCATCTCTCTGTGTCAAGCCGCCGCCGCCCAGGCCGTCCTCTGTTGTAGCACGCTAAGCTGGATCCGGTTTCTGCTTTGAGATGCCCTGCGCGGCCGCTCCTGCTGTTTTCTTCTGCCAAGACTTGTTTCCGCGTTGCCAAGGCGTCCCTGCTGGTGTGGTCTTGACTCGAGTACAAAACAAAATTGGGGGTTTAGCCAGGGGATAATGGAGCGGTGCATACATGCATGATGATTCGAAGACTAATCTGCCGATAAGAATGGAGCAGAACTCCAGTGGGCAGGTACTACTAGTATTATGTTTACAACAGGTTAATGGCGGTCAAAGTGCTGGATTAAATCCCAAAGACCAGGAGCAAAGTGCACTGGTAGATCAATTACATCAAGGCTGATTTGATTTACTATTGGTGGGCTATTACCACTTGTGGAGGCCTGGTACGATACTACAAGTGCTATGACATTCGCAGAGCAGAATTTCATCTATTATTTGTCCACGATGCACATTATCAAAATATGCGCTCATCCGACAAATACCAGGTGCTATCTTTTCCATATGTTTCTTTTTTAGTGATTTCCAGTGATCCCCACGCCATCGCCCCACCACCGCCGGCGACCACTGCCCCCACCCTAAACCCTAAGGTAGATAGTGGAGTACCTCTCCGGCGAGCCCCCCTCCTCGCTGCGGGTGGTTCTTCCTTAACTCCGGCGAGCCCCCCCACCCCCTGAAAATCGACTGACCGAAAAGTCGATTTAGTCGACTGAAGTGTAGCTAAATCGAAGCAGTGTAGCAGCACGAGCGATAGGGAGAGCAGCAGCACCACCACGAGCGAGCGAGAGCCGGAGCAGCAGCAACATGAGCGAGCGAGCGAGAGCTGGAGCAGCAGCAGATCCGACTAGTATGGACACCGCCGCCGAAGGGGCCTTGCACTAGGGGAGAGCCGCCATGAAGATGTCGCCCGCAGCGTTGGCTTCGAGGTAGCTGTCGGGGATATACCCCGCGGTGTAAACCGGCCAGAAGTTAACCCGGCTAGACTTGGCGGTTTATCTGAAGACCCCGCGGACACTTGGCGAGTTACTGGCGACCCTCCCTGACCTGGCGGTTTACAAGCAACCCACCTGGTCATTATGACTCATTGGTGATCCAGCATGCGGGATCGACGGATAAAAAGGCCCAAAGCCCAGAAGGCCGGTTCACGTTTAACGGTGGACCAGTTTAAGAGGAAAGGCAAGAGGAACATTATCTTACAAGGAGCTAAGACCTGGACTTGTATCCGGTTTGTATTAGAGATAGACTAGTCCTAATCCTAATAGGACTCCACATGTAAACCGCCCCTTCAACATATATAAGGAGGGGCAGGGCTCCCCAAAAGGGGGAAGAGGGACAAGATTCACAAGTTCCACAAGTTGGGCAAGTTAGGTTTAGACAATAGCTCTTGAGATAGAGCACACTTGTAACCGTGATCATCATCATCATTATCAATGAAGCAGGCTGTAGGCTTTTACCTCCACCATGAGGGGCCGAACCTGGGTAAAACATCGCGTCTCTCATCCCGCTCAACCCCTCTCAAGCTACCACATAGATGCGTTGGCCTCGCAACTAAGTCCTGACACTAAGGACATCTGCCGTGACGTTTCCACGACAGTTGGCGCCCACCATGGGGCCAGACGCGCGGTGGTGATGAGTTCTTGGAGGGATCTGTCCCATGGTTTCGAGAAGTTCGTAATCTTTTAGATGAAGAAAAGCCGATTGTTGGAAGGATCTATATCAATGTTGAGTTCACTAGATCAAAATCAGAAATTTTTATCGATGACGTTCATCAGTTCGTTTGGCAAGATGATCCAAGAAGATCCCGAAGGGTGAAAGTTTCCGTTTGATTCAGCAAGGATTCATCGAGTCCAGTAGGTGCAAGTTGCCAACACGGACAAGGCAAAGTCCCGGTCGAGTTATCTGATCAGACGAGGGTTTGGATACGGTTTAGGAATTGGGTATACGTCTAACGGATCGAAACAAAACAAAAGGCAACCACGTCCACGACCAGGACTAAGACGTCCACGACCCGTGGCTGGTCTGGACTTTGTCTCCCGTCCAAGTGATGGCTGCGCCTCCCCTCCCCTGAGTCGCCGTCACCGACCTGTTCCCGTCCCCGACGAGCTTCCGTCATGGTTCATATCAATCCGCCTCCACGGCGCTTGCCTGAACGAGCCGTTTACTCCGCTGTGGCCGGCCCTGAGCTGCCCTCGCCGCGTGTGGGCTGTCCTGCTTTGAGCCGCAATCGGAGAGCCTCCCCGTGTTGAATCGCCACCCCGCTTCGCCGCATTTGCTGCCACCACAAACAACCGCTCATGCGTCACACCCACTGTGAGCTGCCGTCGTGGTCCCTCGCCGAGCTGCCTGCGCCTTGACTGGCCTCGTCTTCGTGTCAATCCGCCGCCACTGTTGTGCTTCACCGACACACCTTCATCGCCAGCTCATCTCTCTGTGTCAAGCCGCCGCCGCCCAGGCCGTCCTCTGTTGTAGCACGCTAAGATGGATCCGGTTTCTGCTTTGAGATGCCCTGCGCGGCCGCTCCTGCTATTTTCTTCTGCCAAGACTCGTTTCCGCGTTGCCAAGGCGTCCCTGCTGGTGTGGTCTTGACTCGAGTACAAAACAAAATTGGGGGTTTAGCCAGGGGATAATGGAGCGGTGCATACATGCATGATGATTCGAAGACTAATCTGCCGATAAGAATGGAGCAGAACTCCCAGTGGGCAGGTACTACTAGTATGATGTTTACAACAGGTTAATGGCGGTCAAAGTGCTGGATTAAATCCCAAAGACCAGGAGCAAAGTGCACTAGTAGATCAATTACATCAAGGCTGATTTGATTAACTATTGGTGGGCTATTACCACTTGTGGAGGCCTGGTACGATACTACAAGTGCTATGACATTCGCAGAGCAGAATTTCATCTATCATTTGTCCATGATGCACATTATCAAAATATGCGCTCATCCGACAAATACCAGGTGCTATCTTTTCCATATGTTTCTTTTTTATACATATTGTTTTTTCAAGAACGATTACTTTGGCCCATATCTTTCTGTACAGGACAAGTGCTCTCTATAAAAGTGATGCCCTACTACGGACGGCGCGCGCTAGCTGTTCTACACCGGCATTTGTGCATATCACACTGGTGAACCGGAACACAGAACGCCGCCCCCGCAGTCCGGACTACATCAACAATGCCGCGGCCGACTCTTTTGTCCGTACTGGCGTATAACCCCGCGATCTGGATATCAACTCGACTGACATATCAGGTGAAATCCATCCAATATATTTTTATATTATATATTGCTTTCTTTGAAAGAGCAATTACTCCGGCTTGCAAAGTTATCTAATGCAGGACCCTAAACCGCCATATTGGTGCAAATTTAAAGGCCGTCGGAAAATTTCCGGCTTAAAAAGAAGGATTCCAGTTTAAAATCCGGTTCAAGGGAAAGATGTCTCCCACAAAGCTTTGAAGCTCTTAATATCCGGTTCAAGATCCCGGTTCAAGCATGGGTATCCTGCCTTACTGGCCTGACATATTATTGATCACATGGGGGCCTCTGCTTCATAAAGCGGGACCTCTGTTCTTTTACATCATGTGTGATTACACAGAGTTGTTCTAAAGCGGCCTCCGGTTTACCCCTTGAGTTAGCTTTACAAAAGCATCATATCACTTGGAGGATTGGTCGTGTCCGAACCAATACCATACCTCTTGATAGGCGAGAGCCACCAGATCACTTGGGGACTTGGTCACGTCTGAACTAGTCATGCCTCTTGGTCGGCCTAAGGCCACAGAATCACTTGGGGGCTTGGTCGAACCCGAACCATGACCATGCTACTTGATCGACATAAATGCCACGGTTTCATTTGGGGACCTGGCTGACTAGAACCATAGTTACACCTAACGGGAGCTTGGTCGTGTTCGGCCATGGTAACACCATCTGATCAGTTCAAATAAACCTTTTTTGCAACGGTTTTGTCATTGCATTTGATTTACACTTTTCTTTGAAGGTTTTTTTTGCTTTTTATTGCGTTTTTTAAACCGACAAAGTTTTTTAACCAATCAATTGACGGAACATAGTTCACGTCAATCCGGAGACTATTTGCCCGGTTTGGTCCTTGTTGTTAACATCCTCTTATGGAGTAAACCGGTGTTTATCACAACCCGGCACGGTTTTATCATAAACCGGCACAATATGAAAGGAGTTATCAGTACTCAAGATTGGGGTTATCACCTTTACTACAAAAAGTTGGTAAAACTAATAATGTGATTCAATATCGCAGGTATGATCTATTTCATATTTGATTATTCTTAAGTGCAGCCTTGGTTATAAACCCGGGTTATATGTTGGGCATTATGACCCGTCTGGCGGTAAACCGCCAGGACACTTTAAACTTGTTGTATGCAGGAACAGGTTTGTTAAACCGGCCTAGCTTTGGACTATAAGTCACCAGTATATATATATTTGGATTGCGCCATTGGAATTATGCGCTTATAAATCATTGGGTTATATTATTCAAATAGCCAAACTTGGCTGAATTTTCATTATGATATTGAATGAATAAAGGTTTTCACCGGATTATATTATCTTGAATAGCCAACATGGCTGGATTTTTATGGTTATTAATAACCGGTATTATCAAGTTTTCAAAGTCGCTTTAATGGCTATTATTTTATCAAAGGATATGATTTATTCTACAATGGAAGGAATAGTCCCGAGTCGTTGCAGGCTTACAGCCCGGCACTTGGGGGCTACATTATTCAAATTGAGATTACATGCAAGTCTCATGTCGCAGCAAGCATGCACCATGACACTTGGGGGCTAATGCAAAGTCATTTTTACTAGTTTTATTGAAGACCCGACTCATCATATTATAATGAGCCGGCCATTGGGGGCTACCAATTGCTCCTGTCAACAATTCAAGGTACACAAGTTTTCGTCCATAATATTGAAGAATCCATTGCTCAGTTGGTAAAGCACAAAGCTATTAACCTTGTGGACATGGGTTCAAGCCCTATGATGGAAGCTACATTATAATATGTTATTTTCATTAAAGTATATATATCAAGTCCCGATTCAGTATTATCTTACTAAGCCGGCCCTTGGGGGCTACACGTTGCTGTTCAAAGTTTACAATATTATATTTACAAAGTCCCTGCTCATTATTGCATAATGACCCGGCCCTTGGGGGCTACACTGATTGAAGTTTTTATAAGAAATTACAAGTCCCAGGTTGCTGCAAGCATGACAACCCGGCACTTGGGGGCTACATATATGGAGTATTCAGTTTATATGATTGAGATGAACAAATCGGATTTCTTCAAGGTTGAAACACTTATTGGAGCAAGTCTTAAGTTATCATTATGTTATCCTCTTAAGACTTGGGGGCTACATGTATTATGCATATAAAGGAGGAACATCTTCATTTTATCAGTTTTGAGCAAATAAGGAAGATCAATTACATGACCCGGTGTCGACAAC
The DNA here is from genome assembly GCF_018294505.1 of Triticum aestivum. Taxonomy (NCBI): domain Eukaryota; kingdom Viridiplantae; phylum Streptophyta; class Magnoliopsida; order Poales; family Poaceae; genus Triticum; species Triticum aestivum. Next base: position 459,857,713 of record NC_057800.1, read on the forward strand.
AATTATGACCCGGTGCCATCAATATTTATAAACCGGCCGTTTTGGTAATATTAAACCGGCAAGTTTTACATCTTCAAACCGGCTGAATATCAGATAAGTATTTTCAGACCCATATTTCTTAAGCTGGCGGAGCTGAGTCAAAGGAGTTATTCTTCACAATATTTCTCGGTGACAAGCCAATGTCGGCAAATTGATTATGAAGTTGGTCTGTTGACCCTAATTTCCCAGAAGGAGGAAATAACAAGGACTTAAGGATGATCAGGTACCGGTTTACAAAAATTCTTAACTCGGAGCATAACCTGTCAAATTTGTTCTTGTGTTTATTTTGCAGCATAAGTTTACCATGAATAAATCCAAGCTAAACTTGGGGGCTAATGTCGGGGATATACCCCGCGGTGTAAACCGGCCGGAAGTTAACCCGGCCGGACTTGGCGGTTTATCTGAAGACCCCGCGGACACTTGGCGAGTTACTGGCGACCCGCCCTGACCTGGCGGTTTACAAGCAACCCACCTGGTCATTATGACTCACTGGTGATCCGACGTGCGGGATCGACGGATAACAAGGCCCAAAGCCTAGAAGGCCGGTTCACGTTTAACGGTGGGCCGGTTTAAGAGGAAAGGCAAGAGGAACATTATCTTACAAGGAGCTAAGACCTGGACTTGTATCCGGTTTGTATTAGAGATAGACTAGTCCTAATCCTAATAGGACTCCACATGTAAACCGCCCCTTCAACATATATAAGGAGGGTCAGGGCTCCCCAAAAGGGGGAAGAGGGACAAGATTCACAAGTTCCACAAGTTGGACAAGTTAGGTTTAGACAATAGCTCTCGAGATAGAGCACACTTGTAACCGTGTTCATCATCATCAATATCAATGAAGCAGGATGTAGGCTTTTACCTCCACCGTGAGGGGCCGAACCTGGGTAAAACATCGCGTCTCTCGTCCCGCTCAACCCCTCTCAAGCTACCACATAGATGCGTTGGCCTCGGGACTAAGTCCTGACACTAAGGACATCTGCCGTAATGTTTCCACGACAGTACACGTGCAATGGGGGTGCGGGATGGAGCACCGCCGGCGCCAGGAGGTTGTGTTAAGGAGACGGTGCGATGCGATGAGTGTACAACCTCTTTGGTGGCGCTGAGTAGGCCTCGGCTTCGTCCGAGGAGTCGGTGAGGATGTTGCGGTTCTGGTGGAGCAGGTTAAGGCGGCGTTGTGGGGATGGAGCAGCCGCGATAGACAAGGCGATCATTGGAGCATCTCCTTGGAGGTGGAGGACGGGGCGGCTGAACCGTTGGGAAGACGAGATGGATGACGAATCCTCATCTGAGGAGGTGGATGAGGGACGTCGAGCTATTGCGGTGGACGTCGTCGTCCGGGAAGAGGCTCCGGCTGGGCATCGGTGAGGTGGCGGATGGAGGAGGGTGGGGTCGCGCGGCTAGAGCAGAGAGGTTATGGTGGCCTAGTCGAATGGCGAAAAGGAGGCGATGGGAGGGGACCATGACTTAGGGACGCGCTTGTCCAAAATGTAGGGTGTGTTACAAAAGTACCCCCACCGATTTGAACTAGCGGTGTTTTCGGCTCAGGGTTAGAAGGGGGATTTCGTGTGTTGGGATTTGATAGCTGGAGGGAGTTTTCGCACGCGTTGTAATTTCTGGATAGCAACACATGGGTTGTGAAGGCGTGAGTTTTGGGAGCATGATATCTGAATTTTTGGGATATAACAAGGCGCGGGTTGAATTTTAAGGACAAGCCTAACGTGTAATATTGTACTTGTACGTGCCAAATCAATTCGCACTTCCCTCAAGGAAAAAACGAAAAAAATAAAACTATTCACACCACACAAAGAGAGAGTCTTGTCCTGTTTTACTATACAAATGCTATTCAAAGCTATGAATCCATGTTATGTCCAATTTGTCGTGGAATTGTCACGGCAGATGTCCTAGTGTGAGGACTTAGTCGTGAGGCCAACGCATCTTTGTAGTAGCTTGAAGGGGTTGCTCGGAATCGAGAGACGCAAGGTTTTACCTAGGTTCGGCCCCTCACAGTGGAGGTAAAAGCCTACATCCTGCTTCATTGATATTGATGATGATGATCACAATTACACGGGTGCTCTAACTCGAGAGCTCTAGACTTGTTTGTCTAACCCTAACTTATCAAACTTGTGAAAACCTGTCCCTTTTGGGGTGCCCTGCCCCTCCTTATATATGTTGAAGGGCGGCTTACATGACTAGTCCTATTAGGATTAGGATTACTCTATTACAAGTGAAGTCCTAGTCTTGCTTCCTTTGTAAGGGAATATTCGTGATGCTTTCCTCTTAAGCCGGCCTACCATAACTTAAGCTGGCCTTCCTTGAACTGCCTACTGGGCCTCCGGGTCCTGTCGCTCCTCTAACCCACCGACCGGGTCATCAATGAGTCACCTGGCTCGGTCGGGTCATCAGTGAGTGGAGAGATCTGGGCGGGTCACTTAGTGAGTCGCCAAGTCATGGCGGGTCACCAGTGAGTCACCAAGTCCGGACGGGTCATACATCCAGCCGGGTCATACCGCGGGGTATATCCCCGACATTAGCCCCCATTTTAATTTGGATTTATCCATGTTAAACTGATCCTACAAAATAAACACAAGAACAAATTTGACAGGTTGTGCTTCGGGTTAAAAATTATTGTAAGGCATCACCCGATCATCGTTAAGTCCTTGTCATTTCTTTGTTGATATCTACATGTACATGATCTCATAGCAAATCTCCCTTAGCAGATATGTTTCGACTTTGTCAATGTAAAAAATCCATATACTTCTTTTGAGAAATCCGGGTCAATAGGCCAGCTTCAGAGTCAATTTGCTGACATTGATCTCTTGTAGAGAAATATTGTAAGAAATAATCCACTTGAATCGGCTTCCAAAGCACCGGCTTTAAAAAATATTGGTTTTGAAATACTCATCTGACTTTCAGCCGGCTTGTAGAACTTGCCGGTTTATCATTGCGAAAATATCCGGTTTGTAAATATTGATAGCACCGGGTTATAATTGTTGCTGACGCCGGGTCATAGTTATTGGTGACGCCGGGTCAATCTGGTTTACTCAAAACTGAGAATTTGAAGATTTTTATCCCTTATATCCATATTACCTGTAGCCCCCAAGTCTTGAGAAGAAACAAAGTGATGACTTAAGACTTGCTTTAATATAAATACTGCCACTTTGAAGAAATCCATGTTGTTCATCTTAGTCACTAGTAAAGACTGAATACTCCATATATATATAGCCCCCAAGTGCCGGGTTGTCATGCTTGCAGCAACCTGGGACTTGTAATTGCCTTATACTCATAAAAACTTCAACTAATGTAGCCGCCAAGGGCCGGGTCATTATGCAATAATGAGCAGGGACTTTATAAATATGATCATATAGACTTGAACAACAACGTGTAGCCCCCAAGGGCCGGCTCAGTAAGATAATATTGAGCTGGGACTTTATATATACTTCTTTGAAAAGAACATCATATGATGTAACCCCCATCATGGGGCTTGAACCCACGTCCACAAGGTTAGGAGCTTTGTGCTTTACCAACTGAGTAGTGGACCCTTCAATATAATGGAATAAAACTTGTGTAACTTGAATTGTTGACAGGAGCAATTGGTAGCCCCCAAGGGCCGGCTCATTACAATGTGATGAGTCGGGTCTTCAATAAGGTGAGCAAAAATGACTTTGCATTAGCCCCCAAGTGCCATGGTGCATGCTGGCAGTGACATGGGACTTGCATATTTGATGTAATCTCAACTTGAATAATGTAGCCCCCAAGTGCCGGGTTGTAAGCCTGCAGCGACTCGGGACTATTCCTTCCATTGTAGAATAAATTATATCCATTGCGCTCAAGCGACTTTGAAAACCTCAATCGTAATATTGGTTATTGATAACCATAATAAAAATCCAGCCATGTTGGCTATTAAAGACTTGAATAATATAACCCGGTTTGAAAAAACTAGTTCCTGTGATATTGAATCGTACTGCCGGTTTAGGATACCTGTGTAGTAAGGGTGATAACCCAATCTTTAGAAGCCAAAAACTTCCAAATGTTTATGATTGTCATATATGGCAACTTATCATCCAAAGTCAAGCCGGGTTAGTCAAAACCACATATATGCTTCAGATATAAACAAAAAGTCTCAAGACAAACTCAAAAGACTGTTTTCAAAAAACTTAAGCAAAATAGAAAGAAAAATTTGAGGCTTCTGATTCGAATACGATCAGTAAACCGGACCAAAGGGGTTAAGATAGGATTTGAATATGATCATGTAGCCCCCAGTGGTTTAGGCGTTGCGCCGATCAAGAGGGTACCGGCAGCTATGTTCTTTTTGGTTCGAATACGACCTATATTTGAACAGGAAGCCCCCAAATGACCTTGAGAGGTTTTTAACGACCCTAATTCGAATACGATCCAAGTCAGACCCAAAAGGGGTTAAGCTATGATTGGAATACGATCAAGAAGCCCCCAAGTGAGTTTAGCATTGCGCCGATCAAGAGGGTACCAACAGACATGTTTTCTTTGGTTCGAATACGACCTATGTTTGAACAGGAAGCCCCCAAATGACCTGTAAATGTGGCTGTGAGCCGGATCAAAGGGTAATCATAGTTTAACTCAATAAGCCGGAAGCCCCCAAGTGATATATTTCTGAGCTGTGCTCGCCGGGTGCCTATGTTTGAGTTGTGCTGTGCAACAAACTCTTTTTGGTCCCTGTAATTTTTTCTAAAAACTCGAACTTGCGAGAGATGAATTCTTTTTAAACCGGGATTTCAAACCGGATATTTAGAGCTTCAAAGCTTTGTGGGAGATAGGTTTACCTTGAGCCAGATTGTAAACCGAAGCATCATTGTGAGCCGAAAATTTTCTGACAGCCTTTAATTTTTTTACCAATATGGCGGTAGCCTCTAGGGCCGGGTTATTTTTTTCCTCCAATGACCCGGAGTTCTGGATTATTGATACTGGCCAATTTTGCTGAGTCATGCCATTGTAGCCCCCGAGTCTTAAGATGACTCGAGAAGTTGTCTTGAGATTCTCCATATTTGACCGTGATATAAACCGGTTTGAATCCTGCATGGGACAACTTGCAAACTGGAGTAATTTTTTTTAAAGAAAGCAATATATAATATAAAAAATATGTTGGATGGATTTCACCTGATGCGTCAGGTCAGTAATTATCACCGCGGAGTTGATGATCACCATGATGAAGCTAAAATCAATCACGACCGAGTCAGTCGTGGAGCAAACAGATGAGCCGGCCACGGCGCTGTAAGCCAGCGCGGACGGGTGAGTCAATCACAGGCGCGGTAAACCGCGTGGACCGGCGAGTCAATCACAGGAGCGGTCGATGAGTCAGTCGCGTATTTGATGTAGCGGGGGCGGCGACTCGCGTACGTATCCATCGAGCAGCACAGCACGGACAAGCGCTAGTGCAAAGTGATGTCGGCGCGCGCCCCTTCTGCGACACCTTGGTGATGAATAATGATCCTGCGAAAAAATATCACAAACCAGAGTAATTGTACTCAAATGATTTAATATATGCTGAAAAAATACTTTAAAAAAGATGGCACCTGGTAATTTGTTGGATGAATGCAGACGTGCAACCTCTAGTATATTTTTTTATGTAGATATAACCGATCGCCTGATGGATTTAATGCGCATCAAAACGTAGAGCACTACTTGGTGCACTTGGACTGCTTGTTATCACCGTCCTTATTGTCTTTTTCAGCAAGAAAGGCTGTTTGCGGCCGGGTAGCAGACGGGGGGCTGTCCGATCTGTGGTAGTAACTGTAGATAATCCCCGTGGTCACAATACTATTGGAGCCAGACCTTTTTGTTTTCTCCTTTTGCTCACACTCCACGTGAATATATTGGTCTTCGCCATTTAGTAGGAGTAGTAATCCGTGAAGATTAACTACCAACACATAATGCTTTTATTCACATATATGTCAGTAATTGTTCCGCCACTGACCAAGTCAATCCTGATTAGCCATGTGATGGCAGGGAATGCACTGCTGACTGTAGTAGAGGTCGCAGGCGGAAAAACGACGACTGACCGCATCGAACATTTTTATTCTCCTTTGCAATTCCTCAAATGATTGAACGTCCGAGGAGCTCCTGATTGTGACTGTCTGCAGAAGAAACGGCGGCTCACAAGAATTGGTGGCTCGGAATGAGGGTGAAATGAGGCAGCAGCAGTGGAAGTGTCTGGCGTAGGCACGTGCGTCGCCGAAGCGGTCCAGCGTGACGGGTCAGAGATGCCGTCCAGCAGGCCGGCTCACCGATGGATTCGAGACCGTGCTGATTTGCAGCAGGGTTGGAGTAGCAGGTGGCGGCTCAAGGCAGCTCTGAGTCGCGGCAAAGGGCCGGAGGCGCGCGAGCAGCAAACCGGCAGGGCGCGGTAACGGTGTAGAAAAGCGGCGACTTGCAGTAGTGAACCGGCAGACGGGCGCGACCGTAGAGGTGGCACGGGCACGCATCCAAGCACCGAGGCGGTGTTGTACAACTGCGGGCGGGAAGGTGAGCCATGGCCATGGCGAGGGCGGCTTGCAGGCGCAGCTCGACGGTGGCCGGCTCGGTGTGAGGCCGCAGAGCAGAGGCAGGCAAACGGCTCAGTAGCGGCGGATCAAACCAGACCTTGGAGGCGGCTCGGAAATGCGCCGGTGAGCACGCGGTTTGGAGTTGGAGTCAGGTGACCCGGAGACCAACGGCGACTCATAGTAATGAAGGCGAGGCTGTAGCGGCTGGTGTGGCGCGAGGGCGGCTCTTGAATGGCGACTCGACCATTGGCGGCTCAAAACAGCCTGATGCGGGTAGCAGCGGAGGCAGGGGTAGCTTCATGGCGGCTCAACAGTGGCCGCCGGCGGAAAAGGCAAGTGGCATCTTGATATGAAGGGCGGAGGCGACCGGCTAGCAAGGTCGGGCCGGCTTGGAGCGTCGAAGGGAGGCAAGCTACCTGCTCCGAGGATGAGGCCTCCTCCCACTCGGCGCAGACTGGCGGGTTTGCCTCCTCCGAGTCGTGGCCTGTTTTGTTTTGGTCAATCCGTGATTTTCTCCGGGTTGTGGTGGCACATTTTTTTTTGGTATTCACGTGCTAATCCCACATAGTAGATTTTCTTTCTTTGAATCCTGAATTAATCTCTTCGTAACTTCCTTGTGTGTCCGTAGCAATCAGAGTTAAAAATAATCTTATCTTGTGGACTCCTTCACGGGACAGAGTACCAATTAAAGTAGTACTTGTTTTTATTGCTATGGGCTTGCTTCATACGCACAGAAGTAGTACCTTATACTTGATTTGCAACCCTCGGCTCGACTCAAATCCGAACTGGTGGTTTGTGGTCGGGGCGAAGGCTGCTCAAGACCGGGATCCGTCAGCAGCTCGCCGGCAGAGCTGCGTTCATAATAAATCCTGTTCCGACTCACGGACTGCTTTGCTGCTGATTGGACCTCAATCTCGTTTTTGACTTTGATTGCAACTGCTGCTATCCACACGCGCGACCCTCTGACAGGGCTAAACTTTCTGATGCCAAGTTGATGTGCCTGCGGGAATCGGTACGGCGGGTTGCCGCTGTTCCTGATGGAAATCAAACCAATTGAAATTTTGGATTTGACCGACCGTGAGCTTCTCGATCCTTGATAGAGATCCCTCCAAGAACTCAACACCACTGTGCGCAGGCGCCACGATGGGCGCCAACTGTCGTGGCATTGTCACGACAGATGTCTTAGTGTGAGGACTTAGTCGTGAGGCCAATGCATTTATGTAGTAGCTTGAAGGGGTTGGTCGGAATCGAGAGACGCAAGGTTTTACCCAGATTCGGCCCCTCATGGTGGAGGTAAAAGCCTATATCCTACTTCATTGATATTGATGATGATGATCACAATTACACGGGTGCTCTAACTCAAGAGCTCTAGACTTGTTTGTCTAACCCTAACTTATCAAACTTGTGAAAACATGTCCCTCTTGGGGTGCCCTGCCCCTCCTTATATATGTTGAAGGGCGGCTTACATGACTAGTCCTATTAGGATTACGATTACTTTATTACAAGTGAAGTCCTAGTCTTGCTTCCTTTGTAAGGAAATATTCCTGATGCTTTCCTCTTAAGCCGGCCTACCATAACTTAAACTGGCCTTCCTTGAACTGCCTACTGGGCCTCCGGGTCTTGTCGCTCCTCTAACCCACCGGCCGGGTCATCAATGAGTCACCTGGCTCGGCCGGGTCATCAGTGAGTGGAGAGATCCGGGCGGGTCACTTACTGAGTCGCCAAGTCAGGGTGGGTCACCAGTGAGTCACCAAGTCCGGACGGGTCATACATCCAGCCGGGTCATACCACGGGGTATATCCCCGACACAATTAATTTTTTTGCTGGCTGTATAATGCATGTAACCTACTCATACCAACATTTTAGTGCATTCCAAATGTCTATACTACCGCTGCAATTCGAACTAAATTTGAATTTGTTTCTCTATTTTTATCAAAATCTATGCTACCTCTTGAGCACTGCATTGGTTTCCCTTGAAAAGGAAAGGGTGATGCAGCAAAGTAGCGTAACTATTTCCCTCAGTTTTTGAGAACCAAGGTATCAATCCAGTAGGAGGCCACGCACGAGTCCTTCGCACCTACACAAACAAATAAAATCCTCGCAACCAACGTAATAAAGGGGTTGTCAATCCCTTCACGGTCACTTACGAAAGTGAGATCTGATAGATATGATAAGATAATATTTTTGGTATTTTTATGATAAAGATGCAAAGTAAATAAAGCAAAATAAAAGGTGCAAAGAAATAGCTTGTTGATGGGAAGATTAATATGATAGAAAATAGACCCGGGGGCCATAGGTTTCACTAGTGGCTTCTCTCGAGAGTATAAGTATTACGGTGGGTGAACAAATTACTGTTGAGCAATTGACAGAATTGAGCATAGTTATGAGAATATCTAGGTATGATCATGTATATAGGCATCACGTCCGAGACAAGTAGACCGACTCCTGCCTGCATCTACTACTATTACTCCACACATCAACCGCTATCCAGCATGCATCTAGAGTATTAAGTTCAAAAGAACAGAGTAACGCTTTAAGCAAGATGACATGATGTAGAGGGATAGACTCATGCAATATGATATAAACCCCATCTTGTTATCCTCGATGGCAACAATACAATACGTGCCTTGCTGCCCCTACTGTCACTGGGAAAGGACACCGCAAGATTGAACCCAAAGCTAAGCACTTCTCCCATTGCAAGAAGATCAATCTAGTAGGCCAAACCAAACTGATAATTCGAAGAGACTTGCAAAGATAACCAATCATACATAAAAGAATTTAGAGAAGATTCAAATATTGTTCATAGATAAACTTGATCATAAACCCACAATTCATCGGTCTCAACAAACACACCGTAAAAGAAGATTACATCGAATAGATCTCCACAAGAGAGGGGGAGAACATTGTATTGAGATCCAAAAAGAGAGAAGAAGCCATCTAGCTAATAACTATGGACCCGAAGGTCTAAGGTAAACTACTCACACTTCATCGAAGAGGCTATGGTGTTGATGTAGAAGCCCTCCATGATCGATGCCCCCTCCGGCGGAGCTCCGGAAAAGGCCCCGAGATGGGATCTCACGGGTATAGAAGGTTGCGGTGGTGGAATTAGGTTTTTGGCTCCGTATCTGGTAGTTTGAGGGTACGTAGGTACAGATATGAGGAAGAAGTATGTCGGTGGAGAAACATGGGCCCCACGAGGGTGGAGGGCGCGCCTGGGGGGTAGGCGCGCCCCCCTACCTCGTGCCTTCCTAGTTGCTTTCTCGACGTAGGGTCCAAGTCCTGTGGATCACGTTCGTTCCAAAAATCACGTTCCCGAAGGTTTCATTTCGTTTGGACTCCGTTTGAAATTATTTTTCTGCAAAACTCTGCAATAGGCAAAAAACAGCAATTCTGGGCTGGGCCTCCGGTTAAATAGTTAGTCCCAAAAAAATATAAAAGTGTATAATAAAGCCCAATAATGTCCAAAATAGAATATTATATAGCATGGAACAATCAAAAATTATAGATACGTTGGAGACGTATCAAGCATCCCCAAGCTTAATTCCTGCTCGTCCTTGAGTAGGTAAATGATAAAAACAGAATTTTTGATGTGGAATGCTACTTGGCATAATTTCAATGTAATTCTCTTAATTGTGGTATGAATATTCAGATCCGTAAGATTCAAGACAAAAGTTCAATATTGACATAGAAATAATATTCAAGCATACTAACTAAGCAATTATGTCTTCTCAAAATAACATGGCCAAAGAAAGTTATCCCTACAAAATCATATAGTCTGGCTATGCTCCATCTTCACCACACAAAGTATTTAAATCATGCACAACCCCGATGACAAGCCAAGAAATTGTTTCATACTTTTGGTGTTCTCAAATTTTTTCAATCTTCACACAATACATGAGCATGAGGCATGGACATAGCACTATATGTGGAATAGAATGGTGGTTGTGAAGAAGACAAAAAGGGATAAGATAGTCTTACATCAACTAGGCGTATCAATGGGCTATGGAGATGCCCATTAATAGATATTAATGTGAGTGAGTAGGGATTGCCATGCAACAGATGCACTAGAGCTATAAGTATATGAAAGCTCAACAAAAGGAACTAAGTGGGTGTGCATCCAACTCGCTTGCTCGCGAAGACCTAGGGCATTTTGAGGAAGCCCGTCATTGGAATATAAAAGCCAAGTTCTATAATGAAAAATTCCCACTAGTATATGGAAGTGATATAATAGGAGACTCTGTATCATGAAGACCATGGTGCTACTTTGAAGCACAAGTGTGGAAAAAGGATAGTAGTATTGTCCCTTTTTTGTTTTTTGGCCTTTCTCTCTCTTTTTGGGACAATACTCTATGAATGATGATCATCACACTTCTATTTATTTACAACTCAATGGTTACAACTCGATACTAGAACAAAGTATGACTCTATATGAATGCCTCCGGCGGTATACCGGGATAGCAATGATGCATGAGTGACATGTATGATAGAATTATGAACGGTGGCTTTGCCACAAATACAATGTCAACTACATGATCATGCAAAGCAATATGACAATGATGGAGCGTGTCATAGTAAATGGAACGGTGGAAAGTTGCATGTCAATATATGTCGGAATGGCTATGGAAATGCCATGATGGGTAGGTATGGTGTCTGTTTTGAGGAAGGTATATGGTGGGTGTATGATACTGGCGAAAGGTGCGCGGTATTAGAGAGGCTAGCAATGGTGGAAGGGTGAGAGTGCGTATAATCCATGGACTCAACATTTAGTCATAAAGAACTCACATACTTATTGCAAAAATCTATTAGTTATTGAAACAAAGTACTACACGCATGCTCCTAGGGGGATAGATTGGTAGGAAAAGACCATCGCTCGTCCCCGACCGCCACTCATAAGGAAGACAATCAATTAATAAATCATGCTCCAACTTCTTCACATAACGGTTCATCATATGTGCATCCTACGGGAATCACAAACTTCAACACAAGTATTTCTCAAATTCACAACTAATCAACTAGCATGACTCTAATATCACCATCTCCATATCTCAAAACAATTATCAAGTATCAAACTTCTCTTAGTATTCAGCACACTCATAAGATTTTTTACTAATGTTGAATGCCTAGCATATTAGGATTAATTTCCTAGTTTAAGTAAATTACCATGCTGTTTAAGACTCTCAAAATAATATAAGTGAAGCATGAGAGAATAATAGTTTCTATAAAACAAATCCACCACCATGCTCTAAAAGATATAAGTGAAGTACTAGAGCAAAAACTATATAACTCAAAAGATATAAGTGAAGCACATAGAGTATTCTAATAATGTTGAAATCATGTGTGTTTATCTCAAAAGGTGTGTGCAACAAAGATTATTGTGGCAAACTAACAAATAACGACTCAAATAATACAAGACGCTCCAAGCAAAACACATATCATGTGGTGAATAAAAATATAGCTCCAAGTAAAGTTACCGATGGAAGTAGACAAAAGAGGGGATGCCTTCCGGGGCATCCCCAAGATTTGGCTTTTAGGTGTCCTTATATTATCTTGGGGTGCCATGGGCATCCCCAAGCTTAGGCTCTTTCCACTCCTTGTTCCATAATCCATCAAATCTTTACCCAAAACTTGAAAACTTCACAACACAAAACTTAAAGTAGAAAATCTCGTGAGGTCCGTTAGCGAAAGAAAACAAAACACCACTTCAAGGTACTGTAATGAACTTATTCTTTATTTATATTGGTGTTAAAACTACTGTATTCCAACTTCTCTATGGTTTATAAACTATTTTATTAGCCATATATTCATCAAAATAAGCAAACAACACACGAAAAACAGAATCTGTCAAAAACAGAACAGTCTGTAGTAATGTAACACCCCGGATGTAACTTTCCCAATTTGTACTCCAACTCTTGCCGTTTCCGGCGTTAAGTTATATTTATTTCTCGGGTTCGGGTCTTTGTCTCCGTGTGTTGTTGCCTTTGTCATGCATCTCATATCATGTCATCATGTGCATTGCATTTGCATACGTGTTCATCTCATGCATTCGAGCATTTTCCCCGTTGTCCGTTTTGCATTCCGGCACTTCGTTCTCCTCCGGTGGTCATTTCTAACTTTCTTTCGTGTGTGGGGATTAGACATTTCCGGATTGGACCTAGACTGCCAAGCGGCCTTGGTTTACTACCGGTAGACCGCCTGTCAAGTTTCGTACCATTTGGACTTCGTTTGATACTCCAACGGTTAACCGAGGGACCGAAAAGGCCTCGTGTGTGTTGCAGCCCAACACCCCTCCATTTTGGCCCAAAACCCACCTAACTCTGCTCCATGTCCTAGAGCGTTCGATCATGATCGCGTGGCCGAAAACCGCACCTCATTTGGACTCTCCTAGCTCCACTTATGCCTATAAATACACCCCCCTCCATTTCGGATCTCTCCCTCTCCGAAACCCTAGCCAAAAAAAAATCTCCGCGCTGCGCCGGACACGTCCGTGCCGGCCGGACAAAAATCGCCGCCACCGCCCCGCAAATCCTGTGCCGCCACGTGGCGCTCCCGCCGCCAGTCGCCGCCGAGGCCCGGGAGGCCCAAGCCGGGCCCCCGCGAGCCCGTAGCCGTCGCGCGCCCCTGCGCCTTCGTCTCCAGCCGCCGCCGCCTGAAGCTCCACCTTCGGTGACCGGCACCGCCGCGGGCCGCCTCTCCGGCTCCAACGCCACCCCACCACGCCGCCGCCGCGGGCCACGCCGCCGCCCGAGGCGGAGCTCGCCGCCTCGGCCACCACCGGATCCGGCCGCCCCCTCACCGGCCTCTCCCCGCTGCTCCGGCCTCATCCCTCGACTCCGGCGCTGGCCAACCTCGAAGAACGCACCTGATGAATAGTGCAGCCCCGATCTGGATCTAGATCTGAGCATCTCGGTTGACTTTCTCCTCTCGAAACCCTAATTTTATGCAAACTTTGACCGGTCGTATCTCCGCATCCGTAGCTCCGATTTGGGCATATAGCATACTAAAATGTTCGTCTCGACGAGTACATCATTTCATTCCATTGCATCATTTTCATTTGAGTTCATCTTGATGCCCGAGATGCTGTTAGAAGGAGGCTTCGTGAGTTAATTGTCAGATTTGCTAGTTCATCTTAGACTTTTGTCATTTTTGCCATGATTATTGTGTGCATGCTATGCCTGTGAGTCCTTCATATGTTTTGTTAAGGATCTTGTTATCTTTCCAGAGGTGCAACCCATGCATTTTTAGGATGTGTGTGGTGACTTGTGCAAGCTTGCAAAGTGAGGCACCCGGTAAATCTGTTTTCAGGGACTTAGTAGTTTTCACTAAGTCTGGGATTATTTAGTTCGTGATGCCATATGTTCTTGCTGTTTCCTAGTGATTCGTGCCTCTTCTGAGGATGATCAGTAAAGGAGTTTTGTTAATCTTGTTATGCTATTTCCATCCATGTCTTTACTTGCAATTATGGAGCACCCTAGCTTGAGTCAATTGAGCTCTACTTTTGCTTCGTTGTGAATCTGGGCAGATCGTCAACTCGTTTGCGACTTTGCCGATGTTATTGTAGTTGATCCGTGCATTCTATGCCATTCTTCTTGCCATGTCTAGCTTGTATTTTGTGCCTTCTTAAAGTATGTATGATTGCCTTGCCATGACTTGCACCGTAGTGAGTGCATCGAGCTTGTTTACATGCCTTCGTGAGTTATGTTTCAGCATGTCTCAGTTTTCACTGTCTGAAAACTGATTGTGTTTTTGCTATGTTCGTGTGCTTGTTAGTATATTTTGTGATCCCTTTTGGCTCAAGGTCACTAAGGTACTTTTGTTAAGCTTGTTGAGTAGCTCCATGCCATGTTCTTACTTGTCTTAATCAGGTCATGTATCCTATTGTTTTGCTGCTCAAAAGAGGGCTTCGTGATCTGAAATTTCAGACAAGTGTTAATTTCACTAAGTCTGAAATCTGTTTTGCATTTGCGTTTTTGACATGCTTGTTTGAACCTCATAATGGATGAATTGGACGTGGCTCAGTGCTAGTCTTTTGTTAAGCATCTTGTGTGCATCCCTACCATGTATTTTGTTGTCATGTTTGGTGGCTGTAGCATGTTCATCTCATTGCATTTAGATGCCTACTTGCTGTAAATTGCAGACCGGTGTCATTCTTAAATCGCTTGCCATTTCCAAACCGTAACTCCGATTCCGGCGTTCTTTATATCGTTTTCAAGCGATTTCATCTCATCTTTCCAGTGGCACACTTGGATTTCCAAGTTGAGGCCAATTCCATGCATTTCCTGTCATATCTTGCATTTTGCATCTCGCATCGCTTCCCGCATAGCATATCATCATTTCATCATATTGCTTGGTCTTGCACGTGGTTGATTGTATCCTTGTTGCTTGTTTGTATTGTTTGGGTAGAGCCGGGAGACGAGTTCACTAACGAGGAGCCCGTTGAGTTTGCTCTTGAGGATCCAGTCAACTCTGACAACTGTGCAGGCAAGATGATCATACCCTCGAAATCACTACTATCTTTGCTATGCTAGTTTGCTCGCTCTTGCTCTGCCAATGCTATGATGCCTACCATTTGCTTGTCAGCCTCCCAATTGCCATGTCAAACCTCTAACCCACCTTGTCCTAGCAAACCGTTGATTGGCTATGTTACCGCTTTGCTCAGCCCCTCTTATAGTGTTGCTAGTTGCAGGTGAAGATTGGAGGCCGTTCCTTGTTGGAACATTTATTTACTTGTTGGGATATCATTATATTGCTATGTTAACTTAATGCATTTATATACTTGGTAAAGGGTGGAAGGCTCGGCCTCTCGCCTAGTGTTTTGTTCCACTCTTGCCGCCCTAGTTTCCGTCATATCGGGGTTATGTTCCCGGATTTTGTGTTCCTTACGCGGTTGGGTTATAATGGGAACCCCTTGATATTTTGCCTTGATTAAAGCTTGTCCAGCAATGCCCAACCTTGGTTTTACCATTGCCACCTAGCCTTTTCTTTCCCTTGGGTTCTGCAGACTCAAGGGTCATCGTATTTTAACCCCCCCGGGCCAGTGCTCCTCTGAGTGTTGGTCCACCTGTCAGCTACCGGTGGCCACCAGGGGCAACTCTGGGCTGGCCTACCCGTACCTAGGACAATCTGAGTGTGCCCTGAGAAAGAGATATGTGCAGCTCCTATCGGGATTTGTCGGCACATTCGGGCGGTGTTGCTGGTCTTGTTTTAACCTGTCGAGGTGTCTTGAGTTACCGAGATACCGAGTCTGATTGGAACGTCTTGGGAGGAGGTCTATTCCTTCGTTGACCATGAGAGCTTGTCATGGGCTAAGTTGGGACTCCCCTGTAGGGATTGAACTTTCGAAAGCCGTGCCCGCGGTTATGGGCAGATGGGAATTTGTTAATGTCCGGTTGTAGATAACTTGAACCTTAATTAATTAAAATGAATCAACTGAGTGTGTTATCGTGATGGCCTCTTCTCGGCGGAGTCCGGGAAGTGGACACGGTGTTGAAGTAATGTTTGCGCAGGTTGTTCCTCTAGCTTCTCGCTCGTGCTTTGCCTCCTCTTCTCGCTCTCTTTTGCGAATAAGTTAGCCACCATACTTGCTAGTCGCTTGCTGCAGCTCCACTCATATTTTGCCTTACCCTTCCTATAAGCTTAAATAGTCTTGATCGTGAGGGTGCGAGATTGCTGAGTCCCTGTGGCTCACAGATTACTATTACACCAGATGCAGGTCCAGGTGATTCCGCTCCAGGTGACGAGTACGAGCTCAAGTGGGAGTTTGACGAAGACTCTCAGTGATACTACGTGTTTTTTCCTGACGATCAGTAGTGGTGCCTAGTTGGGGTTTGATCAGGACCGTGTCGCATGTTGGGTTATTTTCTATTTTGGCACCGTAGTCGGGCCATGAGTGTTTGGATGATGTATGTTATTTATGTACTCTGATGTGACGTGGCGAGTGTAAGCCAACTATGTTCTCCCCTTTATTATTCATGTTACATGTGATGTTGTGAAGATTGCCTAACTTGCGACATATGCCTTCAATGCGATTATGTCTCTAAGTCGTGCCTCGACACGTGGGAGCTATAGTCGCATCGAGGGTGTTACAAGTTGGTATCAGAGCCTTCCCCGACCTTAGGAGCCCCATTGCTTGATCGTTTTTAGCGGCCGAGTGGTGTCTAGAAAAATGTTTTGAGTCTTTTAGGAATTATATATCGGAGAGCTTAGGAATTCTTTTTACTTCCCAGTCTCCTCATCGCTCTGGTAAGGCATCCTGACGTAGAGTTTTGACTCTTCTCTTCTCAAATTTCACTAAAAAAAATTTTTAGGATCACGCGAGTATCTTGGAATCGTTCCGATGGCTTATGATGAGAACATTGACTTGGTGCCTCCTGTCAGGGGTTTAGTGGAAGTGTCCCGGGGAGTTGAGCTCTGAGGTGTTGTCATCATAATTTTATCGTTGCAATTCTGGAATACTTGAGATATTTTCGCCGACATCGAAAATCTCTTTTATGCAGTTCGTTGGTGAGATAACCTCGACGCCACCCAGTACTGGGGCGGGAGTTCGGGAGTATCGCCATAACTTGTATAACGGATGCTTTTCGAAGGTTGAGGTAGATGGTTTCCGAAGTTTTCTTGGTTATGTGTTGAAGGATGGATACAGCTGGATGTAGGATTTGCTAGTTTGGGTGAGATATTATGCTTCCCCTGTATCCCCAACACCTGATTGCATAACCGGAAAGGTTCGGGAGTTTCATAGGTGGGAATTCTAGTAGCTCTAGTTCTTCTTCCACGGATATTGGTTTGAGATTGGGATTTCTTACCGATTATTCGTTCTTGATCCATACCTTGTTGATTTATTTCTCTACCTTAATTCTACGTGGCTTCTCAATTTATGGATATGTGACCATTTGAAGAGGAATGCATTCGTTCATTTTGTTCGGATGTGAAGACTATATGTTGCAATTTTCATTCCATTGGATTCAGCTTCAATATTTATCTGTCAATGTGCTAATGGTGGTCAACCTCTTCAGGATGGCTCCTCCAACGCGCACGACTCCGAACCCTGATCCGCCACCACCTCCACCTCCTCCAGAGGCATGGCAAGCTGTGATGGCCGCAACCAATGCAAACACACAGCTGATCATGCAAATTCTTCAAGAGCGTAATCAAGGCAGTCAAGGGAATCAAGGCAGCAATCAGAGTCACTTTGCTACACTCAACCAGTTCCTTGCTAACGGGCCAAAGACTTTCAGCAATTGTGTTGAGGCAACCGATGCTGACGATTGGCTTGTGGATCTGTGTAAGCATTTCGAGTGCAGTAACGTCAGGCCTGAGGACTTTGTTAAGTTCGCTTCCTTCCAACTCAAAGATCAAGCTGCAGAATGGTTCCAGCAGTACAAGGACTCCAGAGGTGGACGTGTTATCACTTGGGATGATTTCCGTCGAGATTTCCGAGCTCATCATATTCCTTACAGCGTGGTTGAAAGCAAGCGTGAGGAATTCCGCAATCTGAAGCAAGGCTCTTTGTCTGTCTATGACTACAACAAGTTGTTCCAGAAGCTTGCCCGCTTTGCCAAGCAGGACGTCCCTGATGAGAAGAGCATGATATATCAGTTCAGGGGTGGTCTCAGAGAAGATATTCAGCTCGCTCTTGTTCTCTTTGAGCCCTTGAGATACGATGAGTTCTACAACATGGCACTGAAGCAAGAGGCTTCTCAGTTGAGGTGTGATGCTTCCAGGAAGCGAGTCAGAGATGTTACTCCTTCTTCCTCTACTCAAGTGGCCAAGCAGCAGAAGTTCTGGCTTCCTCCTCCGTTCCGTCAGCCGTATCAGCAGAAGAGTAAAGGTGGCAGTGGTTCTTCCCACCCAACCCAGGCTTTCAGAACAAGACTTCGTCTCAAGCTCCAAGATCGAGTGCTCCGTACCACTGTCCGCTTTCAGAGGTAACATGCAACAAGTGCCAACAGAAGGGTCACTATGCCAACAAGTGTTTCAACCAGAGGCGTCTTCCTCCTCCTCCTCCTGTCAGATCGGCAAGTACAGCTGTGGTCAAGCATAACCCCAAGCATGCCAAGGTCAATTTGATGAATGCAGCTTAGGCAGAGGACTCGTCAGATGTGATCATGGGTAACCTTCCTGTTAAGGATATTCCTGCAAAAGTTCTTTTTGACACTGGTGCGTTGCATTGCTTCATCTCGAGACCATTTACAAATAGGCATGAATTGGTTTCACAAGTTTTGCCTAGTCCTTTAGCAGTTGTCTCTCCCGGTAAGCGCATGCAGGCTAACTCCATCGTTCCGGATGTTTCTATCACTTTGGGAGACTACAAGTTATTGGCTTCTCCTACGGTTCTTGGTGACTCGGATATTGATCTTATTTTCGGAATGGATTGGCTTTCTAAGCACAAGGCTCAGCTTGATTGTGCAACCAGGCAGATTCAATTGACTCATTCGTCTGAGGATGTAATTGTCTTTGCCGCTCGTGATGATACCATTCGTTTGTTTTCTCTCAATGAGAAGGGTGAATTGGATGCCATCTCGCAAATTCCAGTCGTTTGCGAATATCAAGACGTCTTTCCAGAAGAGCTCCCAGGAATGCCTCCGCACTGGCCAGTTGAATTCGTTATTGAACTTGAGCCTGGCACGGAACCTGTGTGCAAACGTCCTTACAAGCTCGGACCTGAAGAGTTGAAGGAGCTGAAGAAGCAACTCGATGAGCAAGAGAGAATGGGTCTCATCCGGCCTAGTTCTTCTCCATGGGGTTGTGGTGTTCTTTTTGTGAAGAAGAAGGATGGAACGAACCGACTTTGTGTTGATTACCGTCCAGTGAACAAGAAGACCATCAAGAACAAATACCCACTTCCCAACATCAATGAGCTGTTCGAACAACTCAAAGGTTCCCAAGTATTCTCCAAGCTTGATCTTCGTATGGGTTATCACCAGATTCGCACTCATGAAGAAGATATTCCCAAGACAGCATTCAGAACAAGCTTTGGTTCATATGAATACACTATCATGTCTTTTGGCCTCGCCAACGCTCCTCCGATGTTCTCTCGCATGATGAACTTCATCTTCAACACCTACACCAATGACTTCGTTTCGGTCTATCTCGACGACATTCTGGTTTTCTCCAAGAACAAGGAAGATCATGCCAAGCATTTGCGTTTGGTTCTCGATAAGCTCAGAGAACATCAGTTCTATGCCAAGTTCTCCAAGTGTGAATTTTGGCTCGATGAGGTTCTTTATCTTGGTCATATCATCTCTGCCAAGGGCATTGCCGTGAATCCTGAGAAGGTGTCTGCAATTGTGAATTGGGAACCTCCTCAGAACGTGAAGCAACTCCGCAGTTTTCTCGGTCTCGCAAGCTATTGCCGAAGATTCGTTGAAAACTTTTCTAAGATCGCGAAGCCTCTCTCTAATCTTCTCCAGAAGCACGTCAAGTACGTTTGGTCTCCGGAGTGTGATATTGCTTTCAACACTTTGAAAGAGAAATTGATCACTGCTCCAGTTCTGACTCCGCCTGATGAATCCAAGCCGTACAAGGTCTTTTGTGATGCTCTCTCCAAGGTCTTGGCGCAGTATTGATGCAAGAGAAGAAAGTTGTTGCTTATACATCTCGCCAGTTGAAGCCTAATGAGAAGAACTAGCCCACTTATGATCTCGAGTTGGCGGCAATTGTACATGCTCTTTTGACTTGGAGACATCTTCTATTGGGAAGAAAAGTGGACATTTTCACTGATCACAAGAGTCTCAAGTACATCTTCACTCAGCCTAATCTCAACCTCAGGAAAACTCGATGGGTCGAAATGATTCAAGAGTATAATTCGAGTATTGAGTATACTCCAGGCAAAGCCAATGTGATTGCTGACGCTTTGAGCAGAAAGGCTTACTGCAACAGTCTGATTCTCAAGCCTTATCAACCCGAGCTTTGTGAAGCTTTCCGCAAACTTAATCTGCAAGTTGTTCCCCAAGGTTTCCTCGCCAACCTTCAAGTCTCTCCTACCTTAGAAGACCAGATTCGCCAAGCCCAGCTTCTTGATGCTATGTTGAAAAAGGTGAAGATTGGGATTGCCAAGAGTCAGTCCAAGTACAAGTGCTACCGCCTTGATGACAAGGACACTCTCTTCTTCGAGGATCGTATCGTTGTACCCAAAGGTGACCTCCGTAAAGTGATCATGAACGAGGCTCACAATTCTCTCCTCTCCATCCACCCTGGGAGCATGAAGATGTATCAGGACCTCAAGCAAGCTTATTGGTGGACTCGAATGAAGCGCGAGATCGCTCAATTCGTGAATTAATGTGATGTCTGCAGAAGAGTGAAGGCAGAACACCAAAGGCCAGCAGGTCTCCTCCAACCTCTTGCCATTCCAGAATGGAAGTTTGACCATATTTAAATGGACTTCGTGACTGGGTTTCCAAAGTCCAAGCGTGGCAATGATGCTATATTCGTTATCATCGACAAACTCACCAAAGTGGCTCACTTTCTGCCTATCAAAGAGTCGATCACTGCAGCTCAATTGGCGGAACTCTATACCTCTCGTATTGTCTCTCTGCACGGTATTCCTCAAGTGATCTCTTCAGACCATGGCAGCATCTTTACCTCGAAGTTTTGGGATTCTTTTCAGAAGGCCATGGGCACGAACATTCGCTTCAGCACTGCTTTCCATCCTCAAACAAGCGGTCAAGTCGAGCGTGTCAACCAGATTCTTGAAGATATGCTCAGAGCTTGTGTGATCTCCTTCGGCATGAAGTGGGAGGATTGTCTTCCTTAAGCTGAATTCTCATACAACAACAGTTTTCAAGCAAGTTCGGGCAAGGCCCCTTTTGAAATTCTGTATGGCAGGAAGTGCCGTACCCCTCTCAACTGGTCTGAAACCGGTGAACGTCAGCTTTTGGGTAATGACTTAATCACAGAGGCAGAGGAAATGTGCAAAGTCATTCGAGATAACCTCAAAGCAGCCCAATCCCGCCAGAAGAGCTACTATGTTAGTAAGCACCATGATTTGGCTTTCGAGATCGGAGATCATGTTTACCTCCGTGTCTCTCCTATGAAAGGTACTCGTCGCTTCAGTATCAAAGGGAAGCTTGCCCCTAGATACGTGGGACCTTTCAAGATTGTCAGCAAGAGAGGCGACCTCGCCTATCAACTCGAGCTTCCTTCAAACTTTTCAAATGTTCATGATGTGTTCCACGTCTCTCAGCTTCGAAAGTGCTTCAAGACTCCTGACCGCACCATCAACTTCGAGGACATTGAGCTCCAAGAAGATCTCTCTTATCGTGAGCACCCAGTTGCTATTCTTGAAGAGGCTGAACGCAAGACTCGCAACAAATCACACAAACTCTTTGGAATCGTGGAAACACTAGCACCCAAATCACACAAAGCATAGCATTAATGATCTTTAATTTTAATTTTAATAGTAGGTTCCCACTCATCATAAAGTTTTCTAGGGATAGAAACTTCCAACTCAAGTTTTTCTTCATAAGATTGCATCAAAGCATCAACAATATGTTTAGTAAAAGCTTTATTTTGACTATAGGCATGTGGAGAATTTAGCACGGATTGTAAAAAGGAAATACAATCTATCAAAGAGCAATTATCACAATTAAATTTCTTGAAATCCAAAATAGTGGTTCATTGATATTTAAAGTTTTGACCTCTTCAATCCCACTTTTAACAGTTTTAGCATCAAGATCTAAAAACTCCGAATTTTTGAAACGCCTTCTAGGTAAAGGTGGATCATATTTAGTCCCATCATTATCAAGATTCATATTGCAAAACAAAGATTTAATAGGGGACACATCAATAACTTTTAGATCTTCATCTTTATTTTCATGCAAACTAGAAGAACATGCTTTCACAAAACAATCTTTCTTAGCACACATACTAGCGGTTCTTTCTTTGCACTCATCAATGGAAATTCTCATGGCTTTGAGAGACTCATTGATATCAGGCTTAGGTAGAATAGATCTAAGTTTCAAAGAATCAACATCAAGAGAAATTCTATCAACGTTCCTAGCCAATTCATCAACTTTAAGCAATTTTTCTTCAAGCAAAGTATTGAAATTCTTGTGCGAATTCATAAACTCCTTAACACTAGTATCAAATTCAGAGGGCATGTTATTAAAATTTCCATAAGAATTGTTGTAGGAATTACCATAATTATTAGAGGAATTACTAGGATACGGCCTAGGATTAAAATTACCTCTATACGCGTTGTTACCAAAATTATTCCTACCAACAAAATTCACATCCATAGTTTCATTATTATTCTCAATAAAACTAGACAAAGGCATATCATTAGGATCAGAAGAAACACTTTTATTAGCAAATAATTTCATAAGTTCATCCATCTTTCCACTCAAAACATTAATTTCTTCTATCACATGCACTTTCTTATTAGTAGATCTTTCAGTGTGCCATTGAGAATAATTAACCAAAATATTATCTAGGAGTTTAGTAACTTCTGCTAAAGTGATTTCCATAAAAGTGCCTCCTGCAGCCGAATCTAAAAGATTTCTAGAAGCAAAATTCAATCCGGCGTAAATTTTTTGTATAATCATCCACAAATTCAAACCATGTGTAGGGCAATTACGTATCATTAATTTCATCCTCTCCCAAGCTTGTGCAACATGTTCATGATCAAGTTGCCTAAAATTCGTAATATCGTTTCTAAGAGAGATGATCTTAGCGGGAGGAAAAATACTTAGAGATAAAAGCATCTTTGCACTTATTCCATGGATCAATACTATTTTTAAGCAAAGACGAAAATCAAGCTTTAGCATGATCTCTAAGAGAAAAAGGAAATAGCTTCAATTTAATAATATCATTGTCCACATCTTTCTTCTTTTGCATATCACACAAATCAACAAAGTTGTTTAGATGGGTAGCGACATCTTCACTAGGAAGGCCGGAAAACGGATCTTTCATGACAAGATTCAGCAAAGCAACATTAATTTCACAAGATTCAGCATCGGTAAGAGGAGCAATCGGAGTGCTAATAAAATCATTGTTGTTGGTATTAGTAAAGTCACACAATTTGGTATTATCTTGATCCATCATGACAGGCAAGCAATCCAACACACAAGCAAACAAGAAACGGGCAAAAAGAGGCAAATTTGGAAAGAGAAGGAGGACGGAGAGAGAGGGCAAATAAAACGGCAAGGGTGAAGTGGGGGAGAGGAAAACGAGAGGCAAATGGCAAACAATGTAATGCGGGAGATAAGGGTTTGTGTTGGGTACTTGGTATGTTGACTTTTGCGTAGACTCCCCGGCAACGGAGCCAAAAATCCTTCTTGCTACCTCTTGAGCACTGCGTTGGTTTTCCCTTGAAGAGGAAAGGGTGATGCAACAAAGTAGCGTAAGTATTTCCCTTAGTTTTTGAGAACCAAGGTATCAATCCAGTAGGAGGCCATGCACGAGTCCCTCGCACCTACACAAACAAATAAAATCCTCGCAACCAACGCAATAAAGGGGTTGGCAATCCCTTCATGGTCACTTACGAAAGTGAGATCTGATAGATATGATAAGATAATATTTTTGGTATTTTTATGATAAAGATGCAAAGTAAATAAAGAAAAATAAAAACAGTGCAAGAAATAGCTTGTTGATGGAAGATTAATATGATAGAAAATAGACCCAGGGGCCATAGGTTTCACTAGTGGCTTCTCTCGAGAGCATAAGTATTACGGTGGGTGAACAAATTATTGTTGAGCAATTGACAGAATTGAGCATAGTTATGAGAATATCTATGTATGATCATGTATATATGCATCACGTTCGAGACAAGTAGACCGACTCCTGCCTGCATCTACTACTATTACTCCACACATCGACCGCTATCCAGCATGCATCTAGAGTATTAAGTTCAAAAGAACAGAGTAACGCTTTAAGCAAGATGACATCATGTAGAGGGATAAACTCATGCAATATGATATAAACCCCATCTTGTTATCCTTGATGGCAACAATACAATACGTGCCTTGCTGCCCCTACTGTCACTGGGAAAGGACACCACAAGATTGAACCCAAAGATAAGCACTTCTCCCATTAAAAGAAAGATCAATCTAGTAGGCCAAACCAAACTGATAATTCGAAGAGACTTGCAAAGATAACCAATCATACATAAAAGAATTCAGAGAAGATTCAAATATTGTTCATAGATAATCTTGATCATAAACCCACAATTCATCAGTCTCAACAAACACACTGCAAAAGAAGATTACATCGAATAGATCTCCACAAGAGAGGGGGAGACCATTCTATTGAGATCCAAAAAGAGAGAAGAAGCCATCTAGTTAATAACTATGGACCCGAAGGTCTGAGGTAAACTACTCACACATTGTCGGAGAGGCTATGGTGTTGATGTAGAAGCCCTCCGTGATTGATGCCCCCTCCGGCGGAGCTCCGAAAAAGGCCCCAAGATGGGATCTCATGGGTACAGAAGGTTGCAGCGGTGGAATTAGGGTTTTGGCTCTGTATCTGGTAGTTTGGGGGTACGTAGGTATATATAGGAGGAAGAAGTACGTCGGTGGAGCAACGTGGGCCCCACGAGGGTGGAGGGCGCGCCCCCTACCTCGTGCCTTCCTAGTTACTTTCTTGATGTAGGGTCCAAGTCCTCTGGATCATGTTCCTTCCAAAAATCACGTTCCCGAAGGTTTCATTCCGTTTGGACTCCGTTTGATATTCTTTTTTTGCGAAACTATGAAATAGGCAAAAAACATCAATTCTGGGATGGGCCGCCGGTTAATAGGTTAGTCCCAAAAATAATATAAAAGTGTATAATAAAGCCCAATAATGTCCAAAACAGAATATAATATAGCATGAAACAATCAAAAATTATAGATACGTTGGAGACGTATCAATCTACAATCATTATTTTTGCCAACTTCAATCATCATTCGTGTATTACCTTAACAACACACCACATGATTACTATATATAGATAGATATGAACTATGTGTACTATATGAACTCGAATTCAATTTTTTGAATACACTTGATGTTGATTCCAAATAATAGTACATTTGATGTACTAACTAGATATTCATAATCTAAACCATGTTCCATACGTACACCATGTTTATCACACAAAGTATAGTGCCCCGCCCCCTACATTATGACAAGTATTTAGCCCTGAGCTGCAAAAGCCACACATTATCCCAAATTATAATCAATGTTCTACATTATGATATCTTCTTCAAATATCCGTATTCACTTTATTATAATGAATTATGATCTATGTTCGCCTTTTACACCTTCACGATTCGCTTCTCTTTGTAGCTAGCTAGCGCTAACTTTCCTGCCCCCTCTCACCCTCCCTCAGCGTCCCCTCCATCGGCACATTCATTATTTCTCTTTAGGTCGTTCACCCATGGTGTGTGTAGCCCCCCCGGCTCCTTCTTTCTGGCACACACCGGTCGATATACCCCTCTAGCCAAGTGTGCCTACCACAAACACACACTTCCCCTCTTCTCTTCTCACCATCCATGGCCCCTATGTCCAATACGGTTCCACGTAGGTGAACACTCCCGCCCCTCTTTTCATCGATCTCATACTTGCACACTCCTCCCTCGACATAGTAGGCCTCTCGCACCATCTCCTAGCCGCACCCCTCTCCCCCTGTCCGTCTATCCAGACCTTAGTTGCTTCTAACACATGCATCCATGTATACGTACCGATCTCCCTACATATACATATATAGCTTGGTCGACTATAATTCTTTTTCCCCACGCACCGATAGACTTACCTCACTAGTTATGTCTCTCCCTTTCTCGGACACACGACGATTGATCTTCGTATGTAGTTACGTCTGCTTACCACAACCATATCGTCCCCCCTTATCATCCTTGCATACCTCCCGCCCCGTCTCTCACACGCACGTGCATAGCCAGGCAGACATCCCCGGCCCTCTCTTATTGATATTGCACTCGTACCCTCCGTTTGTCTAGCAGGCCTCTCCCACCATTTGTGAGAAGCAACTCTATCACCAACCCTCTGACACTCTACCTTTGTCTTTCTCCCAACCTTATTCCTCTGCTACACATATGCATGGATGCCGATCGATCTCCCTCAATACATAGCTAGCTCTCTCTCCTTCTCCACACATATACTAGTCGATCTACCTCTCTATAGTTAGGTCTCTGCCCCCTCCCCCCCACACACACCGACAGTCGAATGGTGTAGGTAGGTATCCATGCCACATAGAAAAACTGCACCTCTGCACTCTCAAATTCCAGTAGGCCAGCCACCCTGTATCTTTGACGTGGGCAAACACAAATTCGATGGCACACTTTATCGATCGCGCAGCCACACACTTCATCCATGTTTTCGATTCTATTGATATCTCACGCCAATGATCCCTCCACTCTCTTCTCGTGGATCGCTCCCTCTATATATGATATATCCATGACTCTGTTTCACAGACATTGCATATGTTATGTTTTTTCGTTTGAGATATCATCGACACATTGCCTCTGTTTTGCACAAACCATCTCTCTCACACCCACCCACATACATACCTGCACCTAAAGAAGAGGTGCACGCACGACGCACGTACTCACGTCTCGTTCCTGGCCACACCCGCGTGGGTACACGGTGGAGTTCATTTCTATACGGAAAGGCAGCCCACGTGATAATATGACGCGTGTAGCGGTTGTTTACTCGAAGGAGGGTCGTGTACCATGCGTAGATGGAACAAAGTTCGACTTGACGCGTTAGTATTAAATAAAGTTATATTCCTCAATGGCACGTACAGAATATAAAACGATTATTGTCAGGAAAAAAGAAGAATCGCTCCACTATATACAATGGAGCCTGCCTGCCGGGGTTTGTCTCTCGTCACACCATCTCACACAAGGCGGTGGTGGCCTCTCTCTCTCACCATTGGTCACTGATCCGGCCGCATCCTATCCGCCGGCGGAATGGGAGGATGTGCATCGTTTCTCTGTTCGACGGCGTTGAGGCAGCACGTCCCGATCTGCGGTACCCGTCGTTCTCTCTCACCAAGCTTGGGCACGGTAGGGCCTTCGCCACTTGCTCGCTGCCGTAGTATGGGCAGATCCCGGCCGCCGGTTCCCTCCTAGTTACATACCGACGACTCAGATACAGTTTCCTTCGGCCTTGCTCCACTGCCCATCTTCCCACGTTGTTGCATGTGGAAAATCCTGCATGTGGATTGATACGTCTCCAACGTATCTATAATATTTGATTGTTCCATGCTATTATATTATCTGTTTTGGATGTTTGATGGGCTTTAATATACCTTTTTATATTATTTTTGGGACTAACCTATTAACCGAAAGCCGAGTGCAAATTGTTGTTTTTTTGCCTATTTCAGTGTTTCATAGAAAAGGAATATCAAATGAAATCCAAACGGAATGAAACCTTCGCGAGGATCTTTTTTGGAACAAACGTGATCCAGGAGACTTGGAGTGGACGTCAAGGAAGGAGCGGGGTGGCCACGAGGTAGGAGGGCGCGCCCAGGGGGACTAGGCGCGGCCCCGCCCTCATGGGCCCCTCGCAGCTCCACCAACCTACTTCTTTCACATATATACTCTTATACCCTGAAACCTTCGGGGAGAGCCACGAAACACCTTTTCCACCGCCGCAACCTTCTGTACCCATGAGATCCCATCTTGGGGCCTTTTTCGGCGATCTGTCGAAGGGGGATTCGATCACAGAGGGCTTCTACATCAACGCCATAGCCTCTCCCATGATGTGTGAGTAGTTTACCACAAACCTTCGGGTCCATAGTTATTAGCTAGATGGCTTCTTCTATCTCTTTGGATCTCAATACAAAGTTATCCTCAATCTTCTTGGACATCTATTCAATGTATCTCTTTTTGCGGTGTGTTTGCCGAGATCCGATGAATTGTGGGTTTATGAACTTGATTATCTATGAATATTATTTGATTCTTCTCTGGATTCTAATATGCATGATTTGATATCTTTGCAAGTCTCTTCGAATTATTGGTTTAGTTTGGCCTACTAGATTGATCTTTCTTGCAATGGGAGAAGTGCTTAACTTTGGGTTCAATCTTGCGGTGTCCTTTCCCAGTGGCAGCAGGGGCAGCAAGGCACGTATTGTATTGTTGTCATCGAGGATAAAAAGATGGGGTTTATATCATATTGCTTGAGTTTATCTCTCTACATCATGTCATCTTGCCTAATGCGTTACTCCGTTCTTATGAACTTAATACTCTAGATGCATGTTGGATAGCGGTCGATGTGTGGAGTAATAGTAGTAGATGCAAAATCATTTCGGTCTACTTGTCACAGACGTGATGCCTATATCCATGATCATTGCCTTAGATATCATCATAACTATGTGCTTTTCTATCAATTGCTCGGCAGTAATTTGTTCACCCACCATAATACATGCTATCTTGAGAGAATCCACTAGTGAAACCTATGGCCCCCTGGTCTACTTTACATCATATAAGTTTCCGATCTACAATTCTAGTTTACCATCTATTTTGCAATCTTTATTTTCCAATCTATATCACAAAAATACCAAAAATATTTATCTTATTATCTCCATCAGATGTCACTTTCGTAAGTGACCGTGAAGGGATTGACAACCCCTTTATCGCGTTGGTTGCAAGGTTCTTGTTTGTTTGTGCAGGTACTAGGCGACTTGTGTGTAGTCTCCTACTGGATTGATACCTTGGTTCTTAAAAACTGAGGGAAAATACTTACGCTACTTTGCTGCATCACCCTTTCCTCTTCAAGGGAAAACCAACACATGCTCAAGAGGTAGCAAGAAGGATTTCTGGTGTCGTTGCCGGGGAGATCTACGCCAAGCCAATACATACCAAGTACCCATCACAAACTCTTATCCCTCGCATTACATTATTTGCCATTCGCCTCTCATTTTCCTCTCCCCCACTTCACCCTTGCCGTTTTATTCGCCTCTTTTCCATTCGCCCTTTTCCGTTTGTCTCTTTTCGCTTGCTTCTCGTGTGTCCTTGTGTTAGATCGTTTGCTTCGCTGTTATGGCTAGTCCTTCTATCATTGTTAGTACTCCTGATCATGAAGTTCTTAATTTTAAACAAAGGAGGGAGAAAATCTAAAAGATGCTGGGTATATAATTTGCAATGCTCAGAATAGATCCACTAGGAAGCAATCTACTTCGTTCTCCTTTGCAATTTTTATGTAGGCATCACTCCTTGGAACAGATATATTCTTGATACCATTACCGGAGGAAATTTCTTGGGTAGCCACACTTTTGATTCTTATAATGCTATGTTAGATTTGTTTGGCCCACCACCACTTTTGGTCAATGGAACTATTTTAACTTTGGAGCATGTGATGCAAAGGCTTGAAATTATTGAAAATAAAGTTGCCACTGTAGAGTTGATTGAGAATTTGGATAAAAATATCCACAACCAAATTACCCAATATGGATCTAATGTAGGAGTTACTCTAATTTTTTTTCGAGAAAAATAACCCATAGTTAATGAAAAGATAGATCAAGATTCCACTAGAATTGATAAACTTGAGGATATTATTACCAATTTAGGGCCTGCCTTCTCTGCCGTAAGAAACACTTCAAATCTTCCTACTACCAGAGTTGCCAAATATATGTATGTTCCTAAAAATAAGGGTGAATCTTCTAGTAAGGAAAATGCGGATCTCAAATTAATAAGTGTTCACCCCAACTTTTTCACTATCATTAAGGAACCTTTTGCTACAAATGAATTTCTTGATTTCTTGCCTAGGAGTTTGATCATTAATAAAAATATGGAAACTCCTAAGGGTTATAAGTGTTCAATTGAAGAATTGCCTACCAAAGATGGCAATACCTAGATCTATTCTTGCTTTTATGCCTAGGTAGGGGCGTTAAACGATAGCGCTTGTTGGGAGGCAACTCAATTTTATTTTTGTTCCTGTTTAGTAATAAATAAATCATCTATTCAC
The DNA here is from genome assembly GCF_018294505.1 of Triticum aestivum. Classification (NCBI taxonomy): domain Eukaryota; kingdom Viridiplantae; phylum Streptophyta; class Magnoliopsida; order Poales; family Poaceae; genus Triticum; species Triticum aestivum. Next base: position 459,888,162 of record NC_057800.1, read on the forward strand.
TGTTATGATTGTGTTTTTTATGTTTTAATTAGTGTTTGTGCCAAGTAAAGCCTTTAGAATCTTCTTGGATGATTTTTATTTGATCTTGCTGAAAAAAACAGAAAGTATGCGCTCACGATAATAATTTTCATTTTTAACTAGAGAGCGATAAAATACTGATTCCAACTGAAGTACATCAATATAAAAATTATTTAGGTCGTCCTAATTTGGTAGAATTTTTGGAGTTTCAGAAGTATTCAAAATCTACAGATTACTACAGACTGTTCTGTTTTTGGCAGATTCTGTTTTTCGTGTGTTGTTTGCTTATTTTGATGAATCTATGGCTATTATCGGGGGGTATGAACCATAGATAAGTTGGAATACATTAGGGTTAACACCAATATAAATAAAGAATGAGTTCATTACAGTACCTTAAAGTGGTGATTTGTTTTCTTATACTAAAGGAGCTCGTGAGATTTTCCGTTGAGTTTTGTGTTCTGAAGTTTTCTAGTTTTTGGGTAAAGATTTGATGGATTTTGGAACAAGGAGTGGCAAGAGCCTAAGATTGGGGATGCCCAAGACACCTTCGGTGTCAAAACCAGCGGATCTCGGGTAGGGGGTCCCGAACTGTGCGTCTTGGCCGGATGGTAACAGCAGGCAAGGGACACGAAGTTTTACCCAGGTTCGGGCCCTCTCGATGGAGGTAAAACCCTACGTCCTGCTTGATTAATATTGACGATATGGGTAGTACAAGAGTAGATCTACCACGAGATCGAAGAGGCTAAACCCTAGGAGCTAGCCTATGGTATGATTGTTGTTGTGTATGTTGTCCTACGGACTAAAACCCTCCGGTTTATATAGACACCGGAGAGGGTTAGGGTTACATAAAGTCGGTTACAATGGTAGGAGATCTTCATATCCGTACCGCCAAGCTTGCCTTCCACGCCAAGGAAAGTCCCTTTCGGACATGAGACGGGGTCTTAAATCTTGTATCTTCATAGTCCAGGAGTCCGGCTGAAGGTATAGTCCGGCCATCCGGACACCCCCTAATCCAGGACTCCCTCAGTAGCCCCTGAACCAGGCTTCAATGATGACGAGTCCGGCACGCAGATTGTCTTCGGCATTGCAAGGCGAGTTCCTCCTCCAAGTACTTCATAGAAGATTTTGAACACAAAGATAGTGTCCGGCTCTGCAAAATAAGTTTCCACATATTTCCATAAAGAGAATAATATTTACACAAATCTAATCTGCTGACGTATTCCGTAGTGTGACACACCACGGCCAAGCCTTTGTCCGAGTCGTTTCATTATCCCACCTCAGCGCGTCATGCGATGCAGTTTCCTTGGCACGTCTTGTTAAAGCAGAGATTGTGTCCCCTTATTCCGGGATTCTCATCAATACGGGCGTGGGTAACCCAACCGCTTCTAGGACTCCTAGATTATAGGCAAGTCCAAACGGACACGGAGAGGACGCTTGATATTCACCCTCTTTATAAAGGGACAAGGCTTTTATTTTTCCCTCCCGTGCTCAATCGAATCCTTCCCCCACCTCAATCTCAAGCGCCCAAAGTTCAGGTCAGGTGCTCCGAACCTTCAATCATGTCCGGATCTAGCCTTCAAGGCCGATGGGTGCCTTCCTCCGTCACGGAAGAAGACATCAAAAAGTTGAGGGAGGCCAGATATCTGACTGTCGAGATTTCACATTGGCTGCCTCCCCGAGGGCAGGCCGTTCCCACCCCTGAACACAACGAGAACGTCCTGTTCGTCTCCCACTTCCTCCGAGGTCTAGGCCTTGCTCTGGATCCTTTCGTTAGGGGTCTGATGTTTTATTACGGGCTAGACTTCCATGATCTAGCTCCGGACTCTTTTCTTCATATCACGACATTTTTTGTCTGGTGCGAGGCCTTCCTCCAGGTTACCCCTCACTTTGGCCTATGGCTCAAGACCTTTGAAGTGAAGCCGAAGATGATTGAGGGGCAACATGCAGCGTGTGGAGGTGCCTCGATACGCAAGATGAAGGGAGCTTCGTGCCTATACTACAAAGCCGCATTCGAGATCTCTTCAATGGAGATTTCAGTTTGGCTGCGGTAATACAAGTTATGCTGGTTCATCAAGTCCAGCCTTGCAAATGCTGGCCTCTTCACCTATGGGAGTTCAATCCCGAGGGACCGCGTGTCATTCAAAATTTTCTCGGCCTGACGCACGAGGAGATGTACAAGTCATTCTTCGGACCTCAGGTGGAGTGTTCGGAAATCACCGAGGACGTGGGCCTGAGTAGTAACCGCGCCGCCGAACAGGTAAGGCATCTTCCGGCCGAACATACTATCTATCCTTTGTTACGAAGTTATTTCTGAGAGTTTGCTTTTTGACCAAGACTGGCTAACAAAGGCGAAGTTGATTCGGTGTTCGGCCCCCCTCCCTGAGGGTTTGGAAAATCCGGTATTGGAAAAGATGCTCCAGACGGCACCTTGCACGGAGCCCTTGAAGGAAGATACTGTGGAGGATAATGCGGGCGGACGCGGGCCCCCAACGCTGCCCATTCTAGCCGAGGGAGCGAGCGTCTCCATGAAGGAAGACGACCAGAAGAGGAAAAGGACTGCGCCCGGGGATTCGGAAGCCGAAGCTTCCAAACGGGAGAAGAAGTCTCCCACAGAGGGTCCTACCTTGGGGGGCGCTGTTGCCGCACAAAGTCCACGGGGGGATCAATTCTCCCGCAAGTCGTAAGTGACCCGAAATACTTTAATAGTACAAATATGCCATCTTTTTCTTCTGAGAAGATAACCACCGCATATATTTTTGCAGTTCGGGCCTTAGCCCCTCTCAAATGAGCTCGTCTTCGGGGGATCTTCTTTCAGAGATGATGGAGAGCGAAACGCCTCCTCCGGACTCCTCCGCTCCGGAAGCGGGCGACCCTGAAGTGTCGTCATGGAGGGCCTCTCCGAGTCCGGTGAGGCCAGAAGATAATCCCATTGACCCCCGAAGCTTCCAGTGTCCGGCTCCCGAAGAGAGCAGACAAAAGAGTCCGGCATCGTCTAGTGTGCGATCGGATGTTCTGAGGGAGTTGGTGGGGTGAGCGGCCATATCAGATGAACACCGTGTGCTGATGAATACAGTGATGGAGAGAATATCGTCCGCTGAAAGCAGATTGCATGAAGCTTTTATGAGTCTACTGACAGGCTTTGAGGTACGTAAAAGAATGTATGATAGTCCTGCACATGCTAGGTGTGCCCTGTGTAGATAGTAGCCCCTGAGACTCTGGTTGTCATTGGAAACGACGACAAACAGAGGATCATATTCCCAGGTAATAACCATACTGCCTCTATGTGCAGGTGATGGAAGCTCCGGTGGCTAGCCGGACTAGCAAATTTGCCCATTGAGAACGGCAATTGGATGTGGCAGACGCCGACATCGAGCTTGTTAACAAAAGGCTTGACGAGGCACAGGGTAAGTGTCATTATCTGGTAAAGGCCACATAGGAAGAGCAGCATGATGCCAGTATCTTTAATATGTTGTGATTGCAGATGGAGCTGCCACTGTTGAAGCCTTGCAGGCAGAACTTGCCCGAGCCAAGGAACAAGTGAGGTTGGGTAATGCGGCTGCTTTGAAGGCGGCCGAAGAGTTGCGAGCCAAGAAGGCCGCGCATGGCGAGAGCCGAGACAATATGGCCAAGATGGCCATAGAATTAAAAGCCGCCAACGACCGTTGCCAGGTTCTTGAAAAAGGAAAACCAAGCGAAGGCATCGGACCTTGAGAAGGCTGCCGCGACGAGAAAGGACCTCCGCTCTGCTATGAGGGCAAAGAAGGAGGAGCTGCGGGAAGCCGGGGATATTGTAGCTGGGAAATCCTTTATGTTGTGGAGGAAGTTCGGAGATCCACGGTATGCCCCTCTGGATCGGCTGTGGAGTTCCGAGGATGTATATATGGATTTGGCGGCGAGCGCTGCCGATGCGGCCAAGTATTTCCAGGGTCAGATGGACCGTGAAGTAGACCGGCTATTTTGGAGACAATTTCATTCTCCCGAGCGTCCTCTTTCATTGACTGACCAATTAGCTGAATGGGCCGAACTAAATAGGTTGTCCGGACTCTCCATGAGGTCTGTTGTGGATCAGCTATGGCCGAAAAGGTCAAACCGAACAGCTATTTCAGCTTGGTGCAGCAGTTCCTTGACGTGGTGCAGCGCATTAATGCGATGAAGAGGTCGGCGTGCATAGAGGGCGCACGGATGGCCTTTGCCCGTGTTAAAGCATATTGGGCGGAGATGGATGCTACACTGTTGCAGCGCGGGATTCGGCCATAGGTCGAAAGGCTGCTGAGCACTACTTTGAAGAAGTTCTTGAGGGTGCCCGTTTGATAGAGACCCAGTGCTCAAAAAATATTATGTTTGAGTGACATGTAATCTCATTGCAAGCGAAATGCTTTTATAAATTTTTATAAGGCTATTTTTATACTTTTTCCTGAAAGTAATATGATGCCTCCTGGGCGGCCGTTTATGTATACATGTGTATAACCTGAAAGATTGCAGTCGTCGGCTGCAACCCCCTCGCATATAATGCGGAGGTGCTCGCAAAAACACGCGTTCACACATAACCCAACATCTTGGTCCTATTAAGGAGGTGATAGCGGAGCGAGCGAGGCAACCAGACTATAATGATTTAGCACTTTCACTTAGCTATAGGAGTTTGACAGTGGGGCTACTAGATAGCCCCTGGTGGCTCCGCACTCTCCCGATCCCAGGGTGTGTACATGCCTGGCCAGAAAGCGGCCCTTCGTTAAGGCGAAGGAATTCTAACATTCCAACAGGTCATTGAGTGGTTGACCAGTCTCACGCTATATCATGACAGTCAGTTTTCGCCTTTCCCTACCGAGGTGCTCGTCCGGATGAACCAGGGCACAACCGCAGTAGTTCTCCTAGTGCTGCCTTAGCCGGTAAAGCGGAACGTAAGGCACCAAAACACAGGAGCCAGGCAAACCCAACATTTGACCAAAGACAATGATTCGGAGATGATGCATATAGGGCCAAACTCGCGACGCCGAACACTCCCTAAGGTATTCGGTCTTTGTGGTATAAACCGGGCCTGAATAATGGCCTTTGTAAGAAGCCCCTTGTGTCCAGGTACGTGCATTGTTCTGGCGTGGCCACATGCCAAGATGTCAGCATCCTTCTCAATGGTGGATATGTATCAACAAGAGACAGTAAAAAAGGTTTACGCAGGGTCTTAATCTAAAAAGAATCCTTGGAGCGGGTCCCTGCTGCACGTCTGCGCCTGTGTCTCCGTTGTGCCGTATCCTGGACGGGTGTAGCACGATGATCGTTTGTCTACGCATGTTGGGCCCCTTGCAAATAGGAGTGTGGCCATTTATTCGATATAAATAGCGGCGTCGGACTCGGTTAGTTGTGTCTGAGTTCTTGACGACCTATTGGATGCTTTCGGTGGTCCAGGCGCCTTTAGTGTGCGGCTGCCAAGGCAGCCGCACTCTCTTCGGCGCGCAGAGATCGCTTGATATTTCCGTTCACTGAAATGATGCCACGTGGACTGGGCATCTTGAGTGTGAGGGAGGCGTAGTGTGGTATTGCATTAAAGCGAGCGAAAGTTTCGCGTCCGAGCAGTGCTTGATAGCCACTTCGGAACGGAGCGATGTGGAAAGTTAAATGCTCGCGACAGAAGTTATCGGGGGAGCCGAATATAACTTGTAGTAGTAGGGAGCCCGTACAGCGAGCCCCTGGGCCTGGCGTTACTCCTTTAAAGGTAGTATTGCTATGGCGAATTTTTGTTGGGTCTAACCCCATCCCGCGGATTATATCCTGATATATTAGGTTTAGATTGCTGCCACCGTCCATCAATACTCGTGTGAAGTGATATCCACCAATTACTGGGTCTAATACCAGGGCAGCCCATCTTGCACGCCGGATACTTGCTGAGTAATCGCGATGGTCGAAAGTGATCGGTTGAGATGACCAGTGGCAGGACTTTGAGGTGACAGGCACTTGGGTATATTTCCCTGGGAGTGTCGCATTGTTTCCCTTGATAACGTGTAACACGTTTACTGTTTTGACTTTTGGTGGAAATTTCTTTTGTTCCCCAGTGTCTTGCTTGGGAGGTTCGTCCTCGTCTTCACTTGGTGTATCCTCCCCCTTGTGTACGACGTTGAGCTTGCCGGACTGCTTGAAGACCCAACAATCTCTATGGGTATGATTAGCAGGTTTACCAGGGGTACTATGGATTTGACATACTTGGTCCAGAATTTTGTTGAGGCTGGACAGTTCATCCCTGGTGCCTTTAGAGGGCGGATTTTGCTGATCTGGCCGAGAGCTTTTGAATCTAGCATTTACTATCGTGCCCTTCGTGCTGTCTTCTTTATTCCGGTGTTTGTTATTGCTGTTGCACCATGATTTCCCGTTTCCATCTCTAACTTCAGATGTACTAGGGTCGCTGGTGCTGCATCTGGCTAGCCAGCTGTCCTCACCCGCGCAAAAGCGGGTCATGAGGTTTGTTAATGCGGCCATCGTTCTCGGCTTATTTTGGCCGAGGTGTCTGGCGAGCCATTCGTCACGGACGCTATGCTTAAAAGCTGCCAAGGCTTCGGCGTCCGGACAGTCAACAATCTGGTTCTTTTTAGTAAGAAACCCATTCCAAAGTTTTCGGGCTGACTCTCCAGGCTGTTGAGTTATATGACTCAAATCGTCCGCATCCGAAGGTCGGACATAAGTCCCTTGAAAATTTGCCCGAAAGGTGGCTTCGAGCTCTTCCCAACTTCCAATGGAGCTTTCGGGGAGGCCTTTAAGCCAGTGACGAGCTGGCCCTTTGAGCTTGAGGGGTAAGTACTTGATGGTGTGGAGATCATCTCCTCGAGCCATATGGATATGAAGGATGTAGTCCTCAATCCAGACCCAGGGTCTGTTGTTCCGTCGTATGCCTCTATGTTTACGGGCTTGAATCCCTCTGGAAATTCGTGGTCCAATACCTCATCGGTGAAACATAGGGGGTGTGCGGCACCCCTGTAGCTGGGTGTACCACGTTGTTCGAATGTTTGTTGTGTTGCATTGTTTGCTGGGGCGCGCTTGCGTGGTCCATAGGTGGATCTGGTTGCGCCGTCCTTTGGGTGCGAGCCCTCGCATGGGTCGCGTATTGTATTGTGAGCGGCGTTGTATGTCGCTCTATGTTGGTAGAGGGGTCGGCTATCCGACTAGGTGGCTGCTTTGATATTTGGTTGTGGAGGGTCTGAGGCCTCCTCATCGAATTCGGGTAGCAGCTTCCACTTTGGGTAGCTCTTGGAGGGGCGATTGTCGCCGTACCTCGCTGCTGTGTTGAGTATTTTACTCCATCTGATTTGGAGTGTGTCTTGCGCAGCCCTGAGCCTTTGCTTCTGCTTTTTGAGACTCCTCGCGGTGGCAACAAGCCTTTTACGGGCAGTCTGCTGCTCCGGGTGTCTGTTCGGCGTTATGTCGTCCAGACCATTATCCTTGATAGGATTTGTTTGTTTGGTTTGATTATCCAGATTGCCGTTGTCCGGATGCGGTTCGCCCTGCTCCAGTGCTGGGTCTGTGTGATCGCTATTTCTGTTGAGGCGGGATTCGGGGCGGCGCTTGCGTCGCTGCTTTGACTGCTTTTCGAGGGAACAAGCCTTCGGTGCGTCCTTCCGCTCCTCGTCGTCATCTTTTGGTGTGTCCACCATGTATACGTCATATGACGAGGTGGCGTTCCAGGGCCCAATAGGCGCTGGTTCTTCATCGTCTCCTTCATCGGCGTCCATACCGTCGATGTCTTCGGAGCCGAAGTCGAGCATGTCGGTTAAATCGTCGACAGTGGCTACAAAGTGGGTGGTGGGTGGGCTTTGAATTTCTTCATCGTCCGTATCCCAATCTCGCTGACCGTAGTCCGGCCAGGGCTCTCCTGATAAAGAGAGAGACTTTAGTGATTTCATAATATTGCCAAAGGGCGAGTGCTGAAAGATGTCCGCGGCAGTAAACTCCATGATAGGCGCCCAATCGGATTCGATCGGCAGAGGCGCGAAGTGTTCGGAGTCTGGTGAGGAGTCCGGCTCCTTGGAGTCATGAGTCTCGCAGAGTGCGGGGCTGGTGTTCGGCTCGATCGCCGTTGGGATCACAACCCCCGAGGCGGCGTCCCAACCACCCATCCTCGATCTGCGCAGTTGGTTCTGAATTAAGGGTCGAAGCCGATGTGGGTGCGGCCTCCAGGGCACTGTTCGGTGGCAGAGCTAGATCATGCTCGTCGTGACAGTGCGGCGCGCTCGGCAGTGGCTTGAATCCGTCAAAGATCAAGTCCCCGCGGATGTCAGCCGTGTAGTTTAAACTTCCAAATCTAACCTGACGGCCAGGGGCATAGCTTTCGATCTTCTCCAGATGGCCAAGTGAATTGGCCCGTAGTGCGAAGCCGCCGAAGATGAAGATCTGTCCGGGGAGGAAGGTCTCACCCTGGACTGCATCTCCATTGATGATCATAGGAGCCATCAAGCCTGACGGTGACGACACAGAGGAACTCTCAATGAAAGCACCAATGTCGGTGTCAAAACCGGCGGATCTCGGGTAGGGGGTCCCGAACTATGTGTCTAGGCCGGATGGTAACAGGAGGCAAGGTACACGAAGTTTTATCTAGGTTTGGGCCCTCTCGATGGAGGTAAAACCCTACGTCCTGCTTGATTAATATTGACGATATGGGTAGTATAAGAGTAGATCTACCACGAGATCGAAGAGGCTAAACCCTAGAAGCTAGCCTATGGTATGATTGTTGTTGTGTATGTTGTCCTACGGACTAAAACCCTCCGATTTATATAGACACCGGAGAGGGTTAGGGTTACACAAAGTCGGTTACAATGGTAGGAGATCTGCATATCCGTATCGCCAAGCTTGCCATCCACACCAAGGAAAGTCCCTTCCGGACACGGGACAAAGTCTTCAATCTTGTATCTTCATAGTCTAGGAGTCCGACTGAAGGTATAGTCCGGCCATCCGGACACCCCCTAATCCAGGACTCCCTCAACACCCCAAGGTAAAAATCCAAGGACAACCAAAAGCCTAAGCTAGGGGATGCCCCGGAAGGCATTCCCTCTTTCGTCTTCGTCTATCGGTAACTTTACTTGAGGCTATATTTTTATTCAGCACATGATATGTGTTTTGCTTGGAGCGTCTTGTATGGTTTGAGTCTTTGCTTTTTAGTTTACCACAATCATCCTTGCTGTACACACCTTTTGGGAGAGACACACATTGTCGGATTTCGGGTTCCGGCAAACCCTTGAGGTTCGAACACTGGGGTGCGCACGAAGTTCTCTCCCTCTCTCTAGCTCGCACGCTTCGTAACATCTCACGACCTAGCTCGACGGACTCAAAGAATGAGAGACACAAGATTTATACTGGTTCGGGCCACCATTGTGGTGTAATGCCCTACTCAAGTGTGGTGGTGTGGATTGCCTCTAGGGCTGGGGATGAACAGTTACAAGGGAAGAACAACCTCCTGAGGAGAGGTGTTCTTGTGCTTGGCAAACTTGTGTGGTTGAGGATGATATGAATGACCTCGGATCAGTTTCCCCCTACTGTGGTGGTGGCTAGTCCTATTTATAGTGGCCTTGGTCCTCTTTCCAAATATTGAGCGGGAAGGAATCCCACAACGGCCAATTTGAAGGAAGACAACTAGTACAAGTTATCCTGAAAAAAGTAATCTTCCCCTGCCAAAGGCTCTGGTGGTGACTTCGTCTTGGGCTCCACAGTGACCTCTGTCTTGATGTCCTGCTGGTCTTGGTCTTGTTACACCAATATGGAAAGCTTTGCCTGATGCCTCGGGACTCCTCGCCTTGCCTTGATCACTCCGCCCCTCACGAGCCAGCCTGGTGAGGCCGCCCCTGAGGAGGTCTTGCATCGTCCGCCTCGCGAGGCTTGGCCCCTCGCGAGGGTCTTGAGTGTTTGTTGGTGAAGATGGGACGTACAGGCTGCTGGTGGAGCCATGCTGTGGGCCGCAGGCAGGCAAGTCTGGCGATCCCCGTTCCCAGAACATCGACAGTAGCCCCCAGGCCCAAGGCGCGCTCGGGCTTGGCTTCGAGGCGAAGCCAAAGGGCAAGTGCGGAGCGCCGCGGGCCCTCACAACCTGCGGCCAAGGTTGGCGCGTGGCGATTGATTGGACGTGGGCGTCTCCGCTTCCCCACGCGGCCTCGACAACTGCCCGTCTGACAAAAAGGCTTGTGCGGGCAATGCTTCCCTTCATTGCTTCCTTCGCCTTGCTCCAGATCTCCCCTCGCACTCCTTGCTTCCAAAATCTCCAGATCCGCTCCAATCCCTCTCACTTCCGTCTGATGGCACCCCGAAGGCCCAAGCCTGCTTCACCGCTTGCCTGGTACGAGCCGGGCCTGGACACGCCCAGAGTCTCGGAGAAGAACCTCGCCGCCACGCGCCTGCTGCGGCGGGGGAGAGCAACAAGAAGGGGAAGACCGAGCTCCAGGCTGGCTCCGCCATGCCGGAGACTTCAAAGAGCTCCTTCTACCCCTTCTTCACGAGCAGCGTCATGGCGGGCCTAGTTCCTCCCTTCTCCGACTTCTTCCTCGCCCTCCTTCAACATTACAGTTGCAGGCCCTTCATCTCCATCCCAACGCCGTTCTCCTCTTGTCCATCTTTGCCTTCTACTGTGAGGCGTACATCGGGGTGATGCCATCCGTGGCATTGCTGCGCCACTTCTTCTACCTCCGGATCAACGACGGCCACACCACGGGATGCGCCAACTTCATCACAGCCGGCAAGGCTAACGCGATTTTGAAGACCGGGAAGAAGACTGATGGCTTCAGGGGCAAGTGGATGCCAAGTGTGTCCACCCACGGCTGAAGCTATCGACGGGGATGCCCCAGCCTGATGAGGGACGGTCCCACGCGAAGCTTACTGACGACCGGGCGAAGTTGGTGCTGGAGAAGATGAACACTGACTTGAAGACGGGCAATGCGAATGCGGCAAAGCTGACGGGGGCCATGCTCCTGAGGGAATTCTTGACGCTACAGGTGGCTCCCCTCCAGGTGCGCACGCGCCCCTTGTGGACACTTGTGGATGAAGAAGACAAGCTCCGCTTGAGCCCGAAGGCCTTATCCGATGAGGAGCTGGCCGTGGCCCTCCGTCTCTTGGTCGGCGACGGCCAAGAGTATCCGTCGAATCCCCATGCTCCCTTGTTCCTCCGGAAGGACGGGGCGCAGGTCATAGCCGCCATGCCCACCTTTGACGGGCGCGGCCTCGTGCCGCCAGCGCCTTCTGAGGTTCCCGCGGTGATGGTGACGGTGGATGTGTCTTCTGGTGATTCTCGAGAGGACGGGGAGGAGGAGGAGGATGAGGAGCGCGACCTGGAGGTTACCCCCGAGGGGATGGGGGAGACCTCCCCCTTGTGCAAGGCCAACATTCTCCGCGCCTTTCCTGACGACAACGACGAGGATGGCGCCCTTCCTGAGAGAGAGGAGCCGCCCACGGTCCTGACGAGGGGCAGGTCGACGCTGATCCTCCGGGTCGACACTCCAGGACCGACTCTGCCTGGAGCTGCCCTCGGTCCGTCTGCTGCCCCTGCTTCTACTCCTGGAGCCCGCGCGTCTGCGCCTTCGACTACGAGGCTCTCCGGCTTCAAGCTTATGAAGCGGAGGGACTACGCCGGGGTGGACTAGTAAGTGTTCCCGTCCTGCCTTGTTCTTGCTTTTGATGCTCGTCTTTGATTCTTCTTCGTTTGTGCGATTAGGCCCGCAATGAAGAGGAGGAAGGAGGGAGAGGTGGTGCTGCTCAAGCCTGGCTCGCCTCCTGCGGTAGCACCCCTTTCCACGGATAAGGGCGGCGACGGCGCTCGCACTTCTCCAGCCAGATCGTCCTCGCAAGGCTTGGTGGAGCATCATCGGGAGGAGTCAGCCCCCGTGGCCCCGCTGGCTCTAGAGGTGCCAACGTCTGGCTCGGGCGCTGGAGAGGTGATGATGTCGCCTCCTCCTCCTACTGCCACACTGATGCCTCCGGGTTCTTCTGCCTCTACTGATATCCTAGAGCATGCTCTTTCTGCGATGGCCCTGCGGCGAGAAGATCTCCAAGGCACCGACTGTCGCCTTGTGGCCGGGCGCCTGGAGCTGGTCTCCGGCTGGCTTCACTCCGATGCGTCCGTCAGGGCGATGCTAAGCCAGGCTACTGTAGACTCCGAGAAGGACAAGGTAGCCGCTGCCCAGGCTGTGGCCGCCCGTGAGGTGGTGCTGAAGGATGCTGAGTGCTACCTCTTGAGCACTGCGTTGGTTTTCCCTTGAAGAGGAAAGGGTGATGCAGCAAAGTAGCGTAAGTATTTCCCTCAGTTTTTTAGAACCAAGGTATCAATCTAGTAGCAGGCTACGCTCAAGTCCCTTGCACCTACACAAACAAATAAGAACCTTGCAACCAACGCGATAAAGGGGTTGTCAATCCCTTCACGGTCACTTACGAGAGTGAGATCTGATAGATATGATAAGATAATATTTTTGGTATATTTATAATAAAGATAAAAAGTAAAGATTGCAAAATAAAAGGTAATGGAAATAGCGTGTTGATGGAAGATTAATATGATGGAAATAGACCCGGGGCCATAGGTTTCACTAGTGGCTTCTCTCAAGATAGCATAAGTATTACGGTGGGTGAACAAATTACTGTCCAGCAACTGATAGAAAAGCGAATAATTATGAGAATATCTAGGCATGATCATGTACATAGGCATCACGTCTGTGACAAGTAGACGGACTCCTGCCTGCATCTACTACTATTACTCCAGACATCGACCAATATCCATCATGCATCTAGAGTATTAAGTTCATAGGAACAGAGTAACGCTTTAAGCAAGATAACATGATGTAGAGGGATAAACTCATGCAATATGATATAAACCCCATCTTTTATCCTCGATGGCAACAATACAATACATGTCGTTTCCCCTACTGTCACTAGGATCGAGCACCGCAAGATTGAACCCAAAGCCAAGCACTTCTCCTATTGCGAGAAAGATCAATCTAGTAGGCCAAACCAAACTGATAATTCGAAGAGACTTGCAAAGATAACCAATCATACATAAAATAATTCAGAGAAGATTCAAATATTGTTCATAGATAATCTTGATCATAAACCCACAATTCATCGGATCTCGACAAACACACCGCAAAGAAGATTACATCGAATAGATCTCCAAGAGAATCGAGGAGAACTTTGTATTGAGATCCAAAGAGAGAGAAGAAGCCATCTAGCTAATAACTATGGACCCGAAGGTCTGAGGTAAACTACTCACACATCACTGAAGAGGCCATGGAGTTGATGTAGAGGCCCTCCGTGATCGATGCCCCCTTCGGCGGAGCTTCGGAAAAGGCCCCAAGATGGGATCTCTTGGGTACAGAAGGTTGTGGTGGTGGAAATAGGGTTTTGTGGTGCTCCTGGATGTTTTCAAGGTACGTAGGTATATATAGGAGGAAGAAGTAGGTAGGTGGAGCAACGAGGGGCCCATGAGGGTGGAGGGCGCACCCAGGGGGGTAGGCGTGCCCCCTGCCTCGTGGCCTCCTCGTTGATTTCTTGACGTCCAGTACAAGTCCTCTGGATCACGTTTGTTCCAAACATCACGCTCCCGAAGGTTTCATTCCGTTTGATATTATTTTTCTGCGAAACAATGAAATAGGAAAAAAACAATTTGGGTTGGGCCTCCGGTTAATAGGTTAGTCCCAAGAATAATATAAAAGTGTATAAATAAGCTCATTAAATATCCAAAACAGAATATATAATAGCATGGAACAATCAAACATTATAGATACGTTGGAGACGTATCAAGCATCCCCAAGCTTAATTCCTGCTCGTCCTCGAGTAGGTAAATGATAAAAACAAAATTTTTGATGTGGAATGCTTTCTAGCATATTCTTCGATGTAATTTTCTTTATTGTGGCATGAATATTCATATCCGAAAGATTCAAGATAAAAGTCTAATATTGACATAAAAATAATAATACTTCAAGCATACTAATTAAACAATTATGTCTTCTCAGAATAACATGGCAAAATAAAGTTCATCCCTAAAAATCATATAGTTTGGTCATGCTTCATTTTTGTCACACAAGAATGCTCTCATCATGCACAACCCCGATGACAAGCCAAGCAATTGTTTCACACTTTAGTAATCTCAAACTTTTTCAACTTTCATGCAATACATGAGCGTGAGCCATGGATATAGCACTATGGGTGGAATAGAATATGATGGTGGGGGTTATGTGGAGAAGACAAAAAGGAGAAAGTCTCACATCGACGCGGCTAATCAATGGGCCAGGGAGATGCCCATCAATTGATGTCAATGCAAGGAGTAGGGATTGCCATGCAACGGATGTACTAGAGCTATAAATGTATGAAAGCTCAACAAAAGAAACTAAGTGGGTGTGCATCCAACTTGCTTGCTCATGAAGACCTAGGGCATTTGATGAAGCCCATTGTAGGAATATACAAGCCAAGTTCTATAATGAAAAATTCCCACTAGTATATGAAAGTGACAAAACAAGAGACTCTCTATCATAAATATCATGGTGCTACTTTGAAGCACAAGTGTGGAAAAAAAGGATAGTAGCATTGCCCCTTTATTATTATTTTTTCTTTTTTGGGCCTTCTTTTTTTATTTGGCCTTTCTTCTTTTTTATTTGGGACAATGCTCTATTAATGATGATCATCACACTTCTATTTATTTACAACTCAATGATTACAACTCGATACTAGAACAAGATATGACTCTATATGAATGCCTCCGGTGGTGTACCGGGATGTGCAATGACTCATGAGTGACATGCATGAAAAATTATGAACGGTGGCTTTGCCACAAATACGATGTAAACAACATGATCATGCAAGGAAATATGACAATGATGATGTGTGTCATGATGAACGGAATGGTGGAAAGTTGCATGGAAATATATCTCGGAATGGCTATGGAAATGCCATAATAGGTAGGTATGGTGGCTGTTTTGAGGAAGATATAAGGAGGTTTATGTGTGATAGAGTGTATCGTATCACGGGGTTTGGATGCACCGGTGAAGTTTGCACCAACTCTCAAGGTGAGAAAGTGCAATGCACGGTACCAAAGATGCTAGAAATGGTGGAAGGGTGAGAGTGCGTATAATCCATGGACTCAACATTAGTCGTAAAGAACTCACATACTTATTGCAAAAATCTACAAGTAATCAAAAGTCAAGTATTACGCGCATGCTCCTAGGGGGATAGATTGGTAGGAAAAGACCATCGCTCGTCCCCGACCGCCACTCATAAGGAAGACAATCAAATAACACCTCATGTTTCTAATTTGTTACACAACGTTAACCATACGTGCATGCTACGGGACTTGCAAACTTCAACACAAGTATTTCTCAAATTCACAACTACTCAACTAGCACACTCTAATATCACCACCTTTATATCTCAAAACAATTATCAAGTATCAAACTTCTCCTAGTACTCAATGCACTTTTTATGAAAGATTTTATTATACCGGTCCTGGATGCCTATTATATTAGGACTAAATTCACTATTAAAGCAAATTACCATGCTGTTTAATACTCTCAAAATAATATAAGTGAAGCATGAGAGATCAATTATTTCTGTAAAATAAAACCACCATCGTGCTCGAAAAAGGTATAAGTGAAGCACTAGAGCAAAAATTATATAGCTCAAAAGATATAAGTGAAGCACATAGAGTATTCTAAAAAATTCTAATTACGTGTGTCTCCCTAAAAAAGGTGTGTACAGCAAGGATGATTGTGGTAAACTAAAAGCAAAGACTCAAATCATACAAGATGCTCCAAGCAAAACACATATCATGTGGTGAATAAAAATATAGCTCCAAGTAAAGTTACCAATAGACGAAGACGAAAGAGGGGATGCCTTCCAGGGCATCCCCAAGCTTAGGCTTTTGGTTGTACTTGGATTTTACATTGGGGTTCCTTGGGAATCACCAAGCTTAGGCTCTTACCAATCCTTGTTCCATAATCCATCAAATCTTTACCCAAAACTTGAAAACTTCACAACACAAAACTCAAATAGAAAATCTCATGAGCTCCGTTAGTAAAAGAAAACAAACTACCACTTCAAGGTACTGTAATGAAATCATTATTTATTTATATTGGTTTTAAACCTACTGTATTCCAACTTCTATATGGTTTATAACTCTTTTACTAGCCATCGATTAATCAAAATAAGCAAACAACACACGAAAAACAGAATCTGTCAAAAACAGAACAGTCTGTAGTAATATGTAGGTTTCGAGCACTTCTGAACCCCAAAAAATATAAAATAAATTTATGGACCTGAGAAATTTATCTATTAATCATCTTCAAGATCGCAAAGTGGCAGCAATTCTCATGAGCGCTAAAGTTTCTGTTTTTACAGCAAGATCGCAAAGACTTTCCCCAAGTCTTCCCAAAGGTTCTACTTGGCACAAACACTAATTAAAAGCATAAAACCACATCTAAACAGAGGCTATACGAATTATTTATTACTAAACAGAATCAAAAAGCAAGAAACAAAAATAAAATGGGGTTGCCTCCCTACAAGCGCTATCGTTTAACGCCCCTAGCTAGGCATAAAAGCAAGGATAGATCTAGCTATTGCCATCTTTGGTATGCAATCCATAAGTGGCTCTCATAATAGATTCATAAGGTAATTTATTTTTCTTTCTAGGAAAGTGTTCCATGCCTTTCCTTAACAGAAATTGGAATCTAATATTCCCTTCTTTCATATCAATAATTGCACCAATCGTTCTAAGGAAAGGTCTACCAAGAATAATAGGACACGAAGGATTGCAATCTATGTCAAGAACAATGAAATCCACGGGCACATAATTTCTATTTGCAATAATAAGCACATCATTAATTCTTCCCATAGATTTCTTAATAGTGGAATCCTCTAGATGCAAGTTTAAAGAACAATAATCAAATTCACGGAAAAACTAGCAAATCACACAAGGTTTTAGGAATCGTGGAAACACTAGCACCCAAATCACACAAAGCAAAGCATTCATGATCTTTAATTTTAATTTTAATTGTAGGTTCCCACGCATCATAAAGTTTTCTAGGGATAGAAACTTCCAACTCAAGTTTTTCTTCGTAAGATTGCATCAAGGCATCAACTATATGTTTAGTAAAAGCCATATTTGACTATAAGCAATGTGGAGAATTTAGCACGGATTGCAACAAGGAAATACAATATATTAAATAGCAATTATCATAATTAAATTCCTTGAAATCCAAGATAGTGGGTTCATTGCTATCTGAAGTTTTGACCTCTTCAATCCCACTTTTAACAATTTTAGTATCAAGATCTAAAAACTCCTAATTTTTGGGACGCCTTCTAACTAAAGTTGACTCATCTCCAGTCCCATCATTATCAAGATTCATATTTCAAAACAAAGATTTAATAGGGGATACATCAATAACTTTTAGATCTTCATCATTATTATCATGAAAACTAGAAAACACGCTTTCACAAAGCAATCTTTCTTAGCACGCATCTTAGTGGTTCTTTCTTTGCACTCATTAATGGAAATTCTCATGGATTTGAGAGACTCATTGATATCATGCTTAGGTGGGATACATCTAAGTTTCAAAGAATCAACATCAAGAGAAATTCTATCCACGTTCCTAGCCAACTCATCAATCTTAGACAATTTTTCTTCAATCAAAGCATTGAAACTCTTTTGCGAACTAATAGATTCTTTAATATTAGTTTCAAAATAATAGGGCATCTTATTATAATTTCCGTAAGAATTGTTGTAGGAATTACCATAATTATTACAGGAATTACTAGGAAACGGCCTAGGATTTAAATTACCTCTATACGCGTTATTACCAAAATTGTTCCTACCAACAAAATTCACATCCATAGATTCGTTATTATTATCAATCAAAGTAGACAAAGGCATATCATTAGGATCAGAAGAAACACTCTCATTAGCAAACAATTTCATAAGTTCATCCATCTTTCCACTCAAAACATTAATTTCTTCTATCGCATGCACTTTTTTAGTAGTAGATCTTTCAGTATGCCATTGAGAATAATTAACCATAATATTATCTAGGAGTTTAGTAGCTTCTCCTAAAGTGATTTCCATAAAAGTGCCCTCTACGGCCGAATCTAAAAGGTTTCTAGAAGAAAAATTCAATCCGGCATAATTTTTTTGTATAATCATCCACAAATTCAAACCATGAGTAGGGCAATTACGAATCATTAATTTCATCCTTTCCCAAGATTGTGCAACATGCTCATGATCTAGTTGTTTAAAGTTCATAATATCATTACTAAGAGAGATGATCTTAGCGGGAGGAAAATACTTAGAGATAAAAGCATCTTTGCACTTATTCCAAGAATCAATATTATTTTTAGGCAAAGAAGAAAACCAAGTTTTTGCACGATGTCTAAGAGAAAATGAAAATAGCTTTAATTTGACAATATCATTGTCTACATCTTTCTTCTTCTGCATATCACATAAATCAACAAAGTTATTAAGATGGGTAGCGATATCTTCACTAGGAAGGCCGACAAATTGATCTTTCATGACAAGATTCGACAAAGTAGCATTAATTTCACAAGATTCAACATCGGTAAGAGGAGCAATCGGAGTTCTAATAAAATTATTATTGTTGGTATTGGCAAAGTCACACAATTTAGTATTATCTTGAGCCATCGTGACAAGCAAGCAATCCAACACACGAGCAAACAAGAACCAAGCGAAGAAGAGGCGGACGGAAAAGAGGGCGAATAAAATGGCAAGGGTGAAGTGGGGGAGAGGAAAACGAGAGGCAAATGGCAAATAATGTAATGCGAGGGATAAGAGTTTGTGATGGGTACTTGGTATGTCTTGACTTGTGCGTAGACTCCCCGACAACAGCGCCAGAAATCCTTCTTGCTACCTCTTGAGCACTGCGTTAGTTTTCCCTTGAATAGGAAAGGGTGATGCAGCAAAGTAGCGTAAGTATTTCCCTCAGTTTTTGAGAACCAAGGTATCAATCCAGTAGGAGGCCACGCTCAAGTCCCTTGCACCTACACAAACAAATAAGAACCTCGCAACCAATGCGATAAAGGGGTTGTCAATCCCTTCACGATTACTTACGAGAGTGAGATCTGATAGATATGATAAGATGATATTTTTTGTATTTTTATAATAAAGATAAAAAGTAAAGATTGCAAAATAAAATGTAATGGAAATAGCTTGTTGATGGAAGATTAATATGATGGAAAATAGACCCGGGGCCATAGGTTTCACTAGTGGCTTCTCTCAAGATAGCATAAGTATTACGGTGGGTGAACAAATTACTGACGAGCAATTGATAGAAAAGCGAATAATTATGAGAATACCTAGGCATGATCATGTATATAGGCATCACGTCCGTGACAAGTAGACCGACTCCTGCCTGCATCTACTACCATTACTCCACACATCGACCTCTATCCAGCATGCATCTAGAGTATTTAGTTCATAAGAATGGAGTAACGCTTTAAGCAAGATGACATGATGTAGAGGGATAAACTCATGCAATATGATATAAACCCCATCTTTTTATCCTTGATGGCAACAATACAATACGTGTCGTTTCCCCTACTGTCACTGGGATCGAGCACCGCAAGATTGAACCCAAAGCTAAGCACTTCTCCTAGTGCAAGAAAGATCAATCTAGTAGGCCAAACCAAACTGATAATTCGAAGAGACTTGCAAAGATAAACAATCATACATAAAAGAATTCAGAGAAGATTCAAATATTGTTCATAGATAATCTTGATCATAAACCCACAATTCATCGGATCTCGACAAACACACCACAAAGAAGATTACATCGAATAGATCTCCAAGAGAATCGAGGAGAACTTTGTATTGAGATCCAAAGAGAGAGAAGAAGCCATCTAGCTAATAACTATGGACCCGAAGGTTTGAGATAAACTACTCACACATCATCGGAGAGGCCATGGAGTTGATGTGGAGGCCCTCCATGATCGATGCCCCCTCCGGAGGAGCTCCAAAAAAGGGCCCAACATGGGATCTCTTGGGTATAGAAGGCTACGGCGGTGGAAATAGGGTTTCGTGGTGCTCCTGGATGTTTTTAGGGAACCTAGGTATATATAGGAGGAAGAAGTAGGTCGGTGGAGCAACGAGGGGCCCACGAGGGTGGAGGGCGCGCCCAGGGGGGTAGGCGCGCCCCCTGCCTCGTGGCCTCCTCGTTGATTGCTTGACGTCCACTCCAAATCCTCTAGATCACGTTTGTTCCAAACATCATGCTCCCGAAGGTTTCATTCCGTTTGGACTCCGTTTGATATTCTTTTTTCGCGAAACACCGAAATAGACAAAAAAACAACAATTTGGGCTGGGCCTCCGATTAATAGGTTAGTCCAAAAAATAATATAGAAGTGTATAAATAAGCCCATTAAACATCCAAAACCGAATATATAATAGCTTGGAACAATCAAAAATTATAGATACGTTGGAGACATATCACTGAGGACACCCGGGGCCGCTGCCGGTCACTGGAGGCCGAGCTGGAGACTATGCGGAGGGAGCGTGCGAAAGAGGCCCGAGGCCGCAAGGCGGAGGAGGAGAAGATGAAGGCCCGAGAGGACGCCATCAGGGGCCGCGACGCCGAGCTGGAGCAGCTGGCGAAGGTGCAGGCCACGGAGCGCAGCTGGCTGGAGGAGCTGGAGCGGAAGCTGAAGGTGGAGAAGGCCGAGCTTGACGCCAAGGCGGAGGTCCTGGCTGTGGACTGCACGGCCTTCAAGCTCCTCGTGGAGAGGTCTCGGACGGCGCTGCAGTCTCTCTATGAGAAGGGCTTGGATGAGCCGTTGGCCGACAGCGATAAGGGTCCAGCCCAGCTGCTTCCCTTCCTGGTCAATGCGCTTGAGGACGTCGTGAGAGGTATCGGCCTCATGGAGGAGGAAGAGGCCTGTGTTCTTTCCTCAGCCGCGTTGACGCGCGTCTTCAGCCACCTCCATCCTCACGATCCTGCCGCCCGCCTTGACGAGCTGCTGGAGCCTGTGGACGATGAGCATTGCGCGGCCGCCTCCACGGCCATGGAGGGTCAGGTGGAGGCCCTGTTGGGGAAGTTCCGCGCCTTTGCTCCCGCACCGCCGACCGGGGGTGCTGCGATCCTGCAACTCCGGCTGGCGGCACAGGCGAAGGCGGCCCTGCCGAAGGTGAAGCATCCCTTGCAGGTGGCGGTGGTGTCCAGGGGTGACTGTCGGCGACTCCTTTCCTGTTTTAATTTATGCAACATGCACCATGCCTCGTGGAGGTGTTAAACTCACGTTTGGTTTTAGGGGAACAATGTGTCTTGTAATATTTGCTTTGAAATTCTAAGATTTCCTTTCCATTTGCTTTACGTTCTACGTCGGCAGGGCCCGACCCCGCGCGTACCTCAGCCGTCGTTGGGCCGACCGGATGACCAGGACGAACCAAGGAGTGAGGGGCTACGTGGTCAGTTAGGCTCCTAAGTCGCAATGCTCAGGAGTCCCCCTTGATGCGCAAACAACTTATATAAAAGAGATCTGGGAGTAGGCCTAGTGTTCTACGTCGGCAGGGCCCGACCCCGTGCATACCTCAGCCGCCATTGGGCCGACCGGATCACCAGGACGGACTAAGGAGTGAGGGGCTACGTGGTCAGTTAAGCTCCTGAGTCGCGATGCTCAGGATTCCCCCTTGACGTTCAAACGACCTTCGTACCTTGGCTCCGCTTGGGAGGGCGCACGACGACCAGGTCCGAGGGACCTGGCAGGGTGACGTATGCTTGGGCGTGACCCGAGCGCAGCCCCTGTGCCCAGCTCCCTAGCGCGACTCTCCCGAGGGGAGGTGTTGCGATGAGGCCAGACACGGAGCTCGAAGGCTCCCTGAGGTTGATATGACCATGAGGCCACCCTTAGTTGTTTATCACCAGGATGGACCATGGCATTTCCGCACTTGCACGGGCATAGCCGCTCCTCGGTAGTGTTGACTGCCAGTGCGGAGCATGGTGCTTCCACTGGTACGTGGGAGGGGACTCCCTACTGCCGAGAGCCCTCGGGGCGTGTACAACCCCGCCCTGACACGTGGCTTGCACGACAGGGCTAGACGAGGTGTATCTGGGCACTCGTGAGCCAGCGCGGGACTTACGAGGCCCTACCTCAAGGTGGGTTGTGCCTCGTCTTGGTTCTTGATGGTTATGGCGTTCCTACGAGATGGTTAGACAACCCGAGCCGAATGAATTTCCTTAGGTTATCACACGGGAAGGCCAAGCACCAACGACCCCAAGAGGTGACGTGAACGGGGCCGGCCCACCAGACAGAGCTCAGCCGTTGGATTTATCGACGCTGCAGGGACAGGCCCGAGCACAGACGCCATGCCTAGCCTTCTTATCCGAAGGATCCTGAAGAAAGATGATCGACGGGCGGCTCCCGTGGTGGGCGACAATCAAGTAGGTGATAACCATAGATGGGTTACGCATGAAAAGGCAAACTGGCTTAGGTAAATGCAGGAACGATACATGCCACTGGGTCGGACCCGAGCGGCCTGGGGGTGATGCAGCCCGAGGGGCGCCCCCAGCAAGGTGAACTAAAAACGCAAGTGGATACATGCCACAGGGACTAACCCACGCGGCTTGGGAATGATGTGGCCCAGGGGGTGCTCCCAGCTAAATGAACTTGGAGAGGTGTCACCTAGTTTGGCTATTGAAGGGGTGTTGGGGTAGCTGAAGACGCGTAGCGAAGAAGTCGCCCCTCATGAGCCGTCGAGGCCCTGAGCCTCGGGAGGCTCTGGAGGCTCGGGCAGCCTCCTGAGGACCGTCTCCATCTCCGCCAGGACTGCGTGATGCCTGGCCTCCTGACCCACCATGATGCTTCGCAGGTTGCGCTGGAAGGCGACAGCCACGCTCGGCAGGCCGAACGGCATGTGGACGTAGCTGTGAGGTGGACCCTCGCAGCGTCCCACGCGTGAAGGCCAGAAGAGCTCCTGAGATGCGGCCCTATTGAGCCCTGGGATGTCGATGCAGACGCACAGCTCACCACCCTCGCCCGGGTAGGGAGGAGCGCCAGGTGGGCGGCAGTCGCCACGTATTGCTCTTGCTTCTTGAAGTTCCTGAGTGGACTTGTCAATGAATTCCTGAGCGCCGGGCGCTCTTTGCCCGGTGCCCTCCTGAGGGAGACGTGCCGCGAAGCACGCCTCCACGCGGTGCCCGAGCGCCTCCCTCGTGATGCTGGTCAGGTCTGAGGCCCTCCAGAAGAGAGCCCCCGAGCCCTGCCCGAGGACGGCGTCGGGCGCGCCTCCCTATGCGAGGGAGAGAAGCGCCCCAGGCGTGAGCGTAGACCCTGAGGTGGTGCCGCCTAAGGTGCCGCCCCCTTGAGGTCCAGTATGGAGTAGCTGCTTCGTCTTCTTGGGGTTGGCCTCAGGAGGGTACTGCGCACCCGCGCTGTCAGGGTCTTCGATCGATGCAGCTTGGAAGGCGCGCTCGAGGGAGCACACCGCGTCTCTTTCTTCACAGGGGACCGTGATGATTCTGCCGCTTCCCAGAATCTTGAGGACGTTGTAGCCATGGTGGGTGACTGCCATGAATTTGGCCAGCGCCGGGTATCCGAGGATGGCATTGTATGGTAGACGGATGTGAGTGACATCAAAGTCGATGAGCTCGGTGTGGTAGTTGTTGCATTGACCGAAGGTGACAGGGAGACGAACTTTCCCTATCGAAGTGGTGGAGCCGTCAGTCACTCCTGAGAAAGGCTTGGTAGGCTGGAGCTAATCGTATGGCACTTGAAGGCTGTCGAATGTCTCGACGGATAGGACATTGAGCCCTGCGCCATTGTCGATGAGGGTCTTGGTGACTCGGACATTCCTGATGACGGGTGAATAGAGCATCGGGAGAACGTCGGCTGTTGCCGTGCACTTGAGCTGGTCCGCCGAGCTAAAGGTGATGGCGTACTTGGACCACCGGAGCGGGCGCGTGGCTTCGAGCTTGGGGAGGGTTGTATTCACCTCGCGAGAGAACTGCTTGAAGATGCACTGGGAGGCTGGGGCCTACGCGCCACCCAGGATGCAGGCGATGGCGCGCAGCTCTGGGAAGCCCCCAGCCCCTTTTTCCTGCTGGTGGTCGTCGTCCTCCTTGGTGGTGGCAGTGGAGGGAGACCAGGGTTGCCCTGAGGTCGGTCCTCACGAGGCTAGTCGCGCCAGGTGCCCTCACGAGGCTGGTCCTGCCAACGGTCCTCGCGAGGTTGGTCGCGCCACTCCCGGCGAGGCCCACGGTCGTCCCAACGTCCTCTACCTCGTCCACCTCCTCGGCCGTATCCCCGGTCGTTGCGCTCGGGGCATCGACCGAAGCCTCCATCTCGAATGGCCATGAATTCTTAACAATCATTGGTGTTGTGGGTACGCACGTTGTGGAAGACGCAGAACATGCGACTGCCCTTAGATGACTTAGGAAGATCTTGGCCGCGCTTGGTATCTCGCTCTGCTGCGAGTACGGCTACCCCTTTATGCTTCACATCCTTGGCCTTGGCCTTCTTCTCCTCTGGATCCGCAGCAGGGAGCTCGAGGAGGGACAATCGCCCCTCCTCAGCTCTTGCACACTTGGCCACGATGTTGAACGGCTCCAGGGTCGTGCACATCTCTTCGTGGATGGCGAGCTCCTCCTCCATCTTGATGTCGCGAACGCGGTCGGAAAATGATGAGATGATGGCCTCGTCGGTCACCTTGGGGATCTTCATGTGCACACCATTGAAGCACTGGATGTACTTTTGCAGGGTCTCTCTCGGCTATTGCTTGACGCGGCGCAGGTCACCCGTGGCTGGGGGCGGTCGCACATCTCATCCCAGGAGGAGATCGAGCTTGGAGGCAGGTTCAGGAGCCATGAGCGAGCACTGTCCTTGAGAGCCATGGTAAACCAGTTCGCCATGACCTTCTCGTCGCTGTTGGCTACCTCGATGCTCAGCTCGTAGAGTTGCAGGAACTCCACAGGGTCGAGGGTGCCGTCGTAGCGTGGAGGCAGATCTGGCTTGAACTTGCCTGGCCAGACGATGCTACGCAGCTCAGGAGTGAAGGCGCGGCAACCTGCCATGGCCACGGGGGCCCATTGCTGAGGTCGAGCTTGGTCGTGGTGCCCGTGCGCCGCCACGGCATGCGGCAGATGGCCCTGTTGCAGCAAGCAATCCTGGCGCAACGGAGCTGGGAGCGGTGGAGCATTTCCTTGCGGACGGGGAATCTCTTGGCAGCTTCTTTCTTCGTGCGCGGGCACGTGGGGCGGTAGGTCGCACCGCGGGGCCGCACACCTTGGAGCGAGGGCGCCGTCCCGACATGGGGGAGGCGGAGGCGCACAGCGAGCTGCACACCTCGGCGTGAGGGCACCATCTTGTTGCGGAGGGGGCGGAGGCGCTCCATGAGCCACGTCTCCTGTAGTTGGGGGCGGGCGAGGCATCGAGAGGGATGGTGCAGGAGAGCCCCCCGCGGTGCTGACGAGCTCCGCGATGCGGTCCAACCAGTCCTCGTAGAGGTCGTCGACTAGGCGGTAGCGCAGGAGCTCGCGCGCCATGAGCAGCGCGGCCTGCGCGTCCATGGGTGCACGACGAGCATGAGACGATGAGCCTGCATGAGTCAGCGACGGAGTGGCGGTGTGGCCGTCACGACGCATGGAGGGGTGCAGCGAAGAGGCTTGCAGCGTTGGCGGCGGGTGATGGAGAGCGACGGGGAGGCCCGCCGACAGGGGCTGTCTGAGCAACGCGGGTGGCGAGGGGGCCCGGCGCTCAGCGCGAGCCCGGCGAGCGTCAACCATGAACTTGGTGGAGTGACGAAGAGTGGATCGGCGAAGAAGAAAGCTTCGGCGCACCCCTACATGGCACACCAAATGTTGGATTTCGGGTTCTGGCAAACCCTTGAGGTTTGAACACTAGGGTGCGCACAAAGTTCTCTCCCTCTCTCTAGCTCGCACGCTTCGTAAGATCTCACGGCCTAGCTCGACGGACTCAAAGAACGAGAGACACAAGATTTATACTGGTCCGGGCCACCGTTGTGGTGTAATACCCTACTCTAGTGTGGTGTGGTAGATTGCCTCTAGGGCTAGAGATGAACAATTACAAGGGAAGAGCAGCCTCCTAAGGAGAGGTGTTCTTGTGCTTGGCGAACTTGTGTGGTTGAGGATGATCTGAATGACCTCGGATCAGTTGCCCCCTACTATGGTGGTGGCTAGTCCTATTTATAGTGGCCTTGGTCCTCTTCCCAAATATTGAGCGGGAAGGGATCCCACAACGGCCAATTTGAAGGGAGACAACTAGTACAAGTTATCCTGACAAAAGTAGTCTTCGCCTGCCAAAGGCTCCGGTGGTGACGCCGTCTTGGGCTCCATGGTGACCTCCGTCTTGCTGTCCTGCTGGTCTTGGTCTTGTTGCACCAATATGGAAACCTTTGCCTGATGCCTCAGGACTCCTTGCCTGCGCTTGCCTCTTTAGCACCAAAGAGGAAACAAGGACACTGCGTGTGCTGGTGCCCGCCTGGCGCCCGCCTGGCTCTAGTCGTCACGGCTTGTGTCACATAAACCTCGCGAGGTGTCCCTTGCCTTGATCTCTCCGCCCCTCGCGAGCCAGCCTGGTGAGGCCGCCCCTAAGGAGGTCTTGCGTCGTCCGCCTCACGAGGCTTGGCCCCTCGCGAGGGTCTTGAGTGTTTGTTGCTAAAGATGGGCCGTACAGGCCGCTGGTGGAGCCATGCTGTGGGCCGCGGGCAGGCAAGTCTGGGGACCCCCGTTCCCAGAACACCGACACAGGTGAATTGGAATTTATTAGAATACTCTATGTGCTTCACTGATATCTTTTGAGCTAGATAATTTTTCTCTAGTACTTCACTTATATTTTTTAGAGCACGATGGTGGTTTTATTTTGTAGAAATTATTGATCTCTCATGCTTCACTTATATTATTTTGAGAGTCTTTTAGAACAACATGGTAATTTGCTTTGGCTATAAAACTAGTCCTAATATGATAGGCATTCAAGATGGGTATGATAAAAACTTCCATATAGAGTGCACTATGATTCTTGATAGATGTTTTGAGATATAAAGGTGGTAATGTTAGAGTCATGCTAGTTGGGTAATTGTTAAATTGAGAAATACTTGTGTTAAACTTGGCAAGTCCCATAGCATGCTGATAACCCACAAGTATAGGGGATCGCAACAGTTTTCGAGGGTAGAGTATTCACCCAAATTTATTGATTCGACACAAGGGGAGCCAAAGAATATTCTCAAGTATTAGCAGCTGAGTTCTCAATTCAACCACACCTGGAAACTTAATATCTGCAGCAAAGTATTTAGTAGCAAAGTAATATGATAGTAGTGGTAACGGTAGCAAAAGATAACGGTAGTAAAAATAATGTTTTTGGTATTTTGTAGTGATGATAGCAATATCAACGGAAAAGTAAATAAGCAAAGAACAATATATGGAAAGCTCATAGGCAATGGATCGGTGATGGAGAATTATGCCAGATGCGGTTCATCATGTAACAATCATAACCTAGGGTGACACAGAACTAGCTCCAGTTCATCAATGTAATGTAGGCATGTATTCCGAATATAGTCATACGTGCTTATGGAAAAGAACTTGCATGCCATCTTTTGTCCTACCCTCCCGTGGCAGCGGGGTCCTTACGGAAACTAAGGGATATTAAGGCCTCCTTTTAATAGAGTACCGGAACAAAGCATTAACACATAGTGAATACATGAACTCCTCGAACTACGGTCATCACCGGTAAGTATCCCGATTATTGTCACTTCGGGGTTAACAGATCATAACACATAATAGGTGACTATAGGCTTGCAAGATAGGATCAAGAACTCTCATACATTGATGAAAACATAATAGGTTCAGATCTGAAATAATGGCACTCGGTCCCTAGTGACAAGCATTAAGCATAGCAAAGTCATAGCAACATCAATCTCAGAACATAGTGGATACTAGGGATCAAACCCTAACAAAACTAACTCGATTACATGATAGATCCCATCCAACCCATCACCGTACATCAAGCCTACGATGGAATTACTCACGCACGGAGGTGAGCATCATGAAATTGGTGATGGAGGATGGTTGATGATGACGATGGCAATGGATTCCCCTCTCTGGAGTCCCAAACAGACTCCAGATCAGCCCTCCCGAGAGGTTTTTGGGCTTGGCGGCGGCTCCATATCGTGAAACACGATGAATTCTTCTCTCTGATTTTTTTTCTCCCCGAAACCAAATATATAGAGTTGGAGTTGAGGTCGGAGGAGCTCCAGGGGGCCCACGAGGTAGGGGGCACGCCCTAGGGGGGCAGGCGTGCCCCCCACCCTCGTGGACAGGTGGTGGGCCCCCTGGCCTTCATCTTTTGCAAGGATTTTTTATATTTTCCAAAAAGTTGTTCCGTGAAGTTTCAGGTCATTCCGAGAAGTTTTGTTTCTGCACATAAAAAACACCATGGTAATTCTGTCGAAAACATCGTCAGTCCGGGTTAGTTCCATTCAAATCATGCAAGTTAGAGTCCAAAACAAGGGCAAAAGTGTTTGGAAAAGTAGATACGATGGAGACGTATCAACTCCCCCCAAGCTTGAACCTTTGCTTGTCCTCGAGCAATTCAGTTGATAAACTGAAAGTGTTAAAGAAAATCTTTTACAAACTCTGTTTGCTCTTGTTGTTGTAAATATGTAAAGCCATCATTCAAGTTTTCAGCAAAGATTATAACTAGCCACATTCACAATAACGCTTAGGTCTCAAGTTTACTCATATCAATGGCATAATCAACTAGCGAGCAATAATAATAAATCTCAGATGACAACACTTTCTCAAAACAATCATAATATGATATAACAAGATGGTATCTCGCTAGCCCTTTCTAAGACCGCAAAACATAAATGCAGAGCACCTTTAAAGACCAAGGACTGACTAGACATTGTAATTCATGGTAAAAGAGATCCAGTCAAGTCATACTCAATATAAACTAACAGTAATGAATGCAAATGACAGCGGTGCTCTCCAACTGGTGCTTTTTTAATAAGAGGATGATGACTCAACATAAAAGTAAATAGATAGGCCCTTCACAGAGGGAAGCAGGGATTTGTAGAGGTGCCACAGCTCAGTTTTGAAATAGAGGTGAATAATATTTTGAGCGGTATACTTTCATTGTCAACATAACAACTAAGAGATGGCGATATCTTCCATGCTACACACATTATAGGCGGTTCCCAAATAGAATGGTAAAGTTTAAACTCCCCCTTCCACCAACAAGCATCAATCCATGGCTTGCTCGAAACAACGAGTGCCTCCAACTAACAAGATTCCTAGGGGGGTTTTGTTTGCAATTATTTTGATTTGATTTGCATAAAGCATGGGACTGGGCATCCTGGTGACCAGCCACTTTCTCGTGAGTGAGGAGCGGAGTCTACTCCTCTTGAGAATAACCCACCTAACATGGAAGATACGGACATCCCTAGTTGATACATGAGCTATTCGAGCATACAAAACAGGATATTTATTTGAAGGTTTAGAGTTTGGCACATACAAATTTACTTGGAACGGCAGGTAGATACCGTATATAGGTAGGTATGGTGGACTCATATGGAATAACTTTGGGGTTTATGGAGTTGGATGCACAAGCAGTATTCCCGCTTAGTACAGTTGAAGGCTAGCAAAATACTGGGAAGCGACCAGCTAGAGAGTGACAACAGTCATGAACATGCATTAAAGTTAATCAACACCAAATGCAAGCATGAGTAGGATATAATCCACCATGAACATAAATATCGTGAAGGCTATGTTGATTTTGTTTCAACTACATGCGTGAACATGCGCCAAGTCAAGTCACTTAAATCATTCAGAGGAGGATACCACCCTATCATACCACATCACAACCATTTTAATAGCATGTTGGCACGCAAGGTAAACTATTATAAGCTCATAGCTAATCAAGCTTGGCACAAGAACTATGATCTCTAGTTGTCACTGCAAACATGTTTATTCATAATAGGCTGAATCAGGAACGATGAACTAATCATATTTACAAAAACAAGAGAGGTAGAGTTCATACCAGCTTTTCTCATCTTAATAAGTTCATCATATAATCATCATTATTGCCTTTCACTTGCACGACCGAATGATGTGAATAATAATAATAGTGCGCGTGCATTGGACTAAGCTGGAATCTGCAAGCATTCAATAAACAGGAGAAGACAAGGCAATACGGGCTCTTTTGTCAGATCAACAATAATGCATATAAGAGATACTTTGACAATTTAATCATGGTCTTCTCCTATCGGCCCCCAAAGAAAAGAAAAGAAATAAAACTATTTACACGGGAGAGCTCCCAACAAGCAAAAGAAGAACAGGAAATCTTTTTGGGTTTTATTTTTAATTACTACTACAAGCATGAAAAGTAAACTAATTAAAAGCTACAACTATTTTTTTTGGTTTTTCTTATGGTTTATTAAACACACAAGAAGAAAGCATAAAAAGTAAAATAAACTAGCATGGATGATACAATGAAAAAGTATGAGCACCGACACCTAGCAATGAGTGTGTGGACATGAATATAATGTCGGTGACAAATACATACTCCCCCAAGCTTAGGCTTTTGGCCTAAGTTGGTCTATGGCCACGACTGGCCTGGCGGATATCCATAATAATAGTTGAGGTCGTACTGCGATGAAGAAGACTCCGATTGCCACTGGTTGGCAATCATCTCCGAACTCCACTGGTAATTAGACTGTCGTGGAGGATCAACTTGTGGTTCCGGCTCTGGCTCTGTGGCTGATGTAGGGTTCCGATAGGCGTGAATAGCCTCTAACGGAACAAGGTACTGGCCTGCAGATAAATCAAACAAGGAAGGAGTAGGCAGGGTAATTGTCTCAAGATGATGTTTATCAAAGAACAATTTGTATTTAATCTCTCCTTCCCTATTCTTAACAATAAAATTATGTGCTACCATACTCTTATAATCTAAATAAACACGAGGCAGCACTTTTTCTTCCTTCTCATAATGCCTAATAGGTATATTAAAATGTGCAGCTAGGCTTGAAGCATAGATGCCTCCAAAGATGGGGCCCTTTGTACGGTTCAGACTTAACCGTTTAGCAATAATGCCACCCATACTAACAGAGTTATCACTGAATAAACCGTGGAGCAAAATAATAATATTAGGAACACTAAGGTTTCCACAGTTTTCGCGACCAGTTAAGCAACGACTAGCAAATAATGCAAAATAGCGTAAAATAGGAAAATGTATACTAGTGATTCGTGCATCGGAAAACTCCCTCGTTTCCCCTACAGTGATGATATCAATAAACCCATCCACATCGCTGCGATGTGGTTCCTCTGTCGTGCCCTCGAAAGGGACCAAACAAACCTGACAAAAATCATAAAGTGACATCTCCTTATGCTCATCATATAAAAAAAACTTCACCGTAGGTGGTGAGCTTCTAGAATGGAAATGAAAGTTTTGCACAAAGATATTTGTGAGTAAGAGACACTGATCGCGTTGGTCGTGGAGGAAAGTGGTGAGGCCTGCATTCTTAGCCAATTCTTAAAAATCTTCATAAATCCCGGTTGCTCTCAAGAAATCATCGGAAGGCCATTCACACGACTGAACCTCCGCGGTGCGAGGCAGATTATACTTGGGCTTCTGTGCCTTTTCCTTCGAGCTTTGGCTCGATGAGCCCCTCAAAAGTCTCTTCATTATTTTCTGAAAAATTCTGAAATTTTTAGTAACTTCAAAATAAAAGTAAACCAAACTCAATAATATTGATAGCAACTACTCCTACAAGTGCCTATGGCCTATATCATGCATCAAAACTACTTTTGACCATATAAATTTGACATGCAAGCTCAAGAACAGGGTCACCTAAGAAGAAAATTTTTGCAATGAATAAAGCACTAGAACAAAAACTAATTGGACCAATGGAGGAGGCACATACCAAGGAACAATCTCCCCAAGCAGTTTTGTGAGAGGTGCTTTGAGCAAGGAGATCGAAAATGGCAGCAAGATGAGCTAGAACTCGTGCTTGATCTGGATATTCATGTTCGTGGGAGGAAGAAGAAGTGTGTGGGTGCAGGAATAAGTGGAGGAGGGCCACCGTGGGCCCACGAGGCAGGTGGGCGCGCCCTCCACCCTCGTGGGCAGGTGGGTGACCCCCATGTTGTGTTCTCAGTGCCAAATATTCTCAAATATTCTTGAAAAAATCATATTTAAATTTCAGGGCATTTGGAGAACTTTTATTTTGGGGTATTTTTATATTGCACGGATAATCAGATAACAGACAGAAAAATACTATTTTTATTTTATTTAATATGAATAACAGAAAGTAAAAGGAGGGTACAAAAGGTTGTGCCTTCTAGTTTCATCCATCTCATGATCATCAAAAGGAATCCACTAACAAGGTTGATCAAGTCTTGTTAACGAACTCATTCCGAATAACATGGAACCGGAGAAATTTCGAATAACACTATGTTACCTCAACGAGGATATGCACATCCCCAATAATAATAATATCATATTTCTTCTTGACAGTAGGAAGAGGAAATTCAAAACCTCCAAATATAATCGATGGGATTTTTCCAATAGAGTTGATACTATGAACTTGAGGTTGTTTCCTCGGAAAGTGTATCGTATAGTCATTACCATTAACAT
Organism: Triticum aestivum; assembly: GCF_018294505.1. Taxonomy (NCBI): domain Eukaryota; kingdom Viridiplantae; phylum Streptophyta; class Magnoliopsida; order Poales; family Poaceae; genus Triticum; species Triticum aestivum. Next base: position 459,920,760 of record NC_057800.1, read on the forward strand.
GAAAAGTGACATTGCCTTTAGTGCAATCAGTAACAGCCCCTGCAGTATTCAAAAAGGGTCTTCCAAGAATAATAGACATGCTATCGTCCTCGGGAATATCGAGAATAACAAAGTCCGTTAAAATAGTAACGTTTGCAACTACAACAGGCACATCCTCACAAATACCGACAGGTATAGCAGTTGATTTATCAACCAATTGTAAAGATATTTCAGTAGGTGTCAACTTATTCAAATCAAGTCTACGATATAAAGAGAGAGGCATAACACTAACACCGGCTCCAAGATCACATAAAGCAGTTTTAACATAGTTTCTTTTAATGGAGCATGGTATAGTTGGTACTCCTGGATCTCCAAGTTTCTTTGGTATTCCACCCTTAAAAGTATAATTAGCAAGCATGGTGGAAATTTCAGCTTCCGGTATCTTTCTTTTATTAGTGACAATTTCTTCCATATACTTAGCATAAGGATTCACTTTGAGCGTATCAGTTAATCGCATACGCAAAAAGATAGGTCTAATCATTTCAGCAAAGCGCTCAAAATCCTCATCATCCTTTTTCTTTGATGGTTTGGGAGGAAAAGGCATGGGTTTCTGAACCCATGGTTCTCTTTCTTTACCGTGTTTCCTAGCAACAAAGTCTTTCTTATCATAACGTTGATTCTTTGATTGTGGGTTATCAAGATCAACAACAGGTTCAATTTCTATATCATTATCATTACTAGGTTGAGCATCATCATGAACATTATCATTAACATTATTACTAGTTTCAGGTTCATTACCAGATTGTGTTTCAGCATCAGAAATAGAAATATCATTTGGATTCTCAGGTGTTTCAATAACATGTTCACTAGAAGCATGCAAAGTCCTATCATTTTTATTTTTCTTCCTTTTAGAAGGAATAAGTGCATCTATATTATTTCTCTGAGAATCTTGCTCAATTCTCTTAAGGTGGCCTTCAGGATACAAAGGTTCCTGAGTCATTTTACCACCTCTAGTCATAACTCTAACAACATTATCATTATTATTACTATTCAATTCATTGAGCAAATCATTTTGAGCTTTAAGTACTTGTTCTACTCGAGTGGTAACCATAGAAGCATGTTTACTAATAAGTTTAAGTTCACCTTTGACATTAGCCATATAATCACCCAAGTGTTCAAGCATATTTGAATTGTATTTCAATTGTCTACCAAAATAAGCACTAAAATCTTCTTGCTTAGCCATAAATTTATTAAACTCATCTAAGCATGGGCTAGCAAACTTAGTAAATGGGATTTCAGCTTTATCATATCTATAGAGAGAATTTACCATTACTACCTGTGTCGGGTTATCAAGACCATGAGTTTCTTCAATAGGTAAAGGATTAAGATCATATGTTTCTTCAATAGGCAGTAAATTAAGACCGTGTACTTCTTCAATAGGAGGTAAATTCTTAACATCTTCAGCTTTAATACCTTTTTCTTTCATAGATTTCTTTGCCTCTTGCATATCTTCAGGACTGAGAAATAGAATACCCCTCTTCTTCGGAGTTGGTTTAGGAATAGGCTCAGGAATTGGCTCCAGAGGTGTCCAATTATTTTCATTTGTCAACATATTATTCAATAGAATTTCAGCTTCATCCGGTGTTCTTTCCCTGAAAACAGAACCAGCACAACTATCCAGGTAATCTCTAGAGGCATCGGTTAGTCCATTATAAAAGATATCAAGTATTTCATTTTTCTTAAGAGGATGATCAGGCAAAGCATTAAGTAACTTGAGAAGCCTCCCCCAAGCTTGTGGGAGACTCTCTTCTTCAATTTGCACAAAATTTTATATATCCCTTGTGACACCCCCGATTCAATCGTACACTAATCATGCACGCAAATGTGTACGATCAAGATCAGGGACTCACGGGGAGATATCACAACACAACTCTAAAAACATAAATAAGTCATACAAGCATCATAATACAAGCCAGGGGCCTCGAGGGCTCGAATACAAGTGCTCGATCATAGACGAGTCAGCGGAAGCAACAAAATCTGAGTACAGACATAAGTTAAACAAGTTTGCCTTAAGAAGGCTAGCACAAACTGGAATACAAATCGAAAGAGGCGCAGGCCTCCTGCCTGGGATCCTCCTAACTACTCCTGGTCGTCATCAGCGGGCTGCACGTAGTAGTAGGCACCTCCAGCATAGTAGGAGTCGTCGTCGAAGGTGGTGTCTGGCTCCTGGACTCCAGCATCTGGTTGCGACAACCAGAAAGAAAGGAAAGGGGGAAAAAGGGGGGAGAAAGCAACCGTGAGTACTCATCCAAAGTACTCGCAAGCAAGGAACTACACTACATATGCATGGGTATATGTGTAAGGAGGCCATATCAGTGGACTGAACTGCAGAATGCCAGAATAAGAGGGGGATAGCTAATCCTGTCGAAGACTACACTTCTGGCAGCCTCCGTCTTGCAGCATGTAGGAGAGAGTAGATTGAAGTCCTCCAAGTAGCATCTCCAAGTAGCATCTCCAAGAGCATCGCATAGCATAATCCTACCCGGCGATCCTCTCCTCGTCGCCCTGTGGAAAAGCGATCACCGGGTTGTCTGTGGAACTTGGAAGGGTGTGTTTTATTAAGTATCTGGTTCTAGTTGTCATAAGGTCAAGGTACAACTCCAAGTCGTCCTGTTACCGAAGATCACGGCTATTCGAATAGATTAACTTCCCTGCAGGGGTGCACCAACTTACCCAACACGCTTGATCCCATTTGGCCGAACACACTTTCCTGGGTCATGCCCGACCTCGGAAGATCAACACGTCGCAGCCCCACCTAGGCAAAACAGAGAGGCCAGCACGCCGGTCTAAACCTAAGCGCACAGGGGTCTGGGCCCATCGCCTATAGCACACCTGCACATTGCGAGGGCGGCCGGAAGCAGACCTAGCCTAGCAGGCGTTCCAGTCCAATCCGGCGCGCGCCGCTCCGTCGCTGACGTCTGAAGTGCTTCGGCTGATACCACGACGTCGGGATACCCATAACTACTCCCACGTAGATGGTTAGTGCGTATAGGCTCGTAGCCGACTTAGATCAAATACCAAGATCTCGTTAAGCGTGTTAAGTATCCGCGAACGCTGAACAGGGCCAGGCCCACCTCTCACCCAGGTAGTCTCAACCTGCCCTGTCGCTCCGCCACAAAGTAACAGTCGGGGACCGTCGGGAACCCAGGCCCACCTCTACCGGGATGAAGCCACCTGTCCTTTCAGCCCCCATCTCGGAACAGTATCACAGGTAATGTAACAGTGTAAAGTATATTGCCCGTGATCACCTCCTGAAGTGATCACAGCCCAGTAGTATAGCATGGCAGACGGACAAGAGTGTAGGGCCACTGATGGAACACTAGCATCCTATACTAAGCAGTAGGATAGCAGGTAAAGGTAACAACAGTAGTAGCAAGGACAGGCTATGCAGCAGTATAGGATTAACTGAAAGCAGTAACATGCTACACTACTCTAATGCAAGGAGTATAGAGAAGAGTAGGCGATATCTGGTGATCAAAGGGGGGGCTTGCCTAGTTGCTCTGGCAAGAGAGAGGGGTCGTCAACACCGTAGTCGAACTGGGCAGCAGCAGTGTCGGTCTCGTAGTCTACCGGAGAGAAGAGGGGGAAGAAACAATGAATACCATGTAAACAGATGCATATCGATGCATGACATGACATGTAACGATGCTAGGCGTGCCCTAACGTGGTATGAGGTGGTACCGGTTAAGGGGGGAAACATCCGGGAAAATATCCCCGGTGTTTCGTGTTTTCGGGCAGAGGAGCCGGAGGGGGAAAGTTGCGAGTTCGATAGGTTAGGGGTGTGAGGCGGACGAACGGACTGTGTATCCGGATTCGTCTCGTCGTTCTGAGCAACTTTCATGTTGAAAATATTTTAATCCGAGTTACGGATTAAAAGATATGATTTTCTAAAGATTTTATTAATTTCTGGAATTTAATTAATTATTTAACCCAACATTATCTAGAATAGTAAATGATGATGTCAGCATGACATCAGTGTGATGTCAGCAGTCAACGTTGACCATTGACCTAGTCAACCTGACGTGTGGGTCCAGTGGGACCCACCTGTCATTCTCTGTTTAGGTTAATTACAGATTAGTTAAATTAATTAGTGATTAGGTTAATCTAATCAGGATTAATTAACTTAATTAATTACTTAACTAACTAATTAATATTTTAATTATTTTATTTATTTATTTATTTATTTATTTAATATATTTTTTAATTCTTCTTTTTTTTATTCTAAAACATTCAGGGGTGGGTCCCCACTTGCCATTGGCCCCAGGGGCCTATGCGGGTCGGGCGATGGGGCGCTCGAGGTGCCCGACCCGGGCGAGGGCCAGCGGGCACAGAGGGGCGCCGGGCGCCGGAGATGGCACCGACGAGGCCACGTCGGGGCATCACCGGGGCTAGGCGGCACGGTGGAGGGTGCACGGGATGCAGGGGGAGGCAGGGCATGAGCGGGTGGAGTTGGCCGCCAGTGGCCAGAGTGGGGCGGCGAAGGACGGGCAGCGGTAAGCGCGGGCGCGCGCGTCGGGCGTGGCCGGCGCGGTGAGGGCGGCCCGGAGCGTGAGCTCCGGTACGCGGGCGCTGCGGGGGGGGGGGGGGGAGGACGACGCCGGCGACAGAGAAAGAGAAGGAGGGAGCTCACGTCGGGGAGTAGGGCACGGGGCAGCGAGGGGTGAGGGGGGTGACGAGGACGACGACAGAGAGGAGCAGTCCGGCGAGGGGGTTCCTGGCGGCGGGGCGGTGTCGAGCGGCGACGGCGGGGTCCCGCGGTGTGAGGAGGACACGAGGAGGCGGCGGATCCCGCGACGGCGGAGCGGTGGCGAGCGCTGGCAACGGGAATCGGCTCGGGTGCCGATCCAGAGCCAGCGGGAGGGGAAGCTCCGGCGAGGTGGTCCCTCGTGCGGCGGCGACAGGGACGATGGGATCGGGGGGGGGGGGTCGTGGTCGCCCCGATCCTGATCTGGATCGGGGGAGTGGGGGGGGAGAGCGAGTGGATCGTGCGGGGGGCGAGTGGGTGGATTAGGGTTCGGGTTCGTGGGGAGGGATAAGGAGAAGTGGGGGGAGGCCGGTTGGGCCTACGGCCGAAAAGGGTCGGCCTGCTGGGCCGAAGCCCAGTGGGGGGCCTTCTCTCTTTCCTTTTCTTTTCTTTCTAGTTTTAGTTTTCTGTTTTCTTTTTATCTATTCTCCTTTCTGTTTAATTTCATTTTAAACTACGTAGGCATTTTATAAAAATGGGTTTGTTGCACCATAATTATCTATGTAATATCTAGTACAAACCGAACAATTTTATTTTAATGTTTGAAAACTTTTATTATTTACCAAATTTTGAATTTGAATTTGAATCGGTTTCGAACTAACTCGAGATTAGCAACTATAATCGAGGTGACGTGGCATCACTAGCAGAGGATCACTGTAGCTTAATTACCCGGGCGTCACATCCCTTAAAGCAGCTTGTTTCTTATGAGCAGGGAAATATTTAGCAGAGAAGTAGTAAATCATATCCTGGGGACTACGCACACAACCAGGATCAAGAGAATTAAACCATATCTTAGCATCACCCTTTAATGAGAACGGAAATATTTTAAGGATATAAAAGTAACGAGTTCTCTCATCTTCAGTGAACAGGGTGGCAATATCATTTAATTTAGTAAGATGTGCCACAACAATTTCAGATTCATAGCCATGAAAAGGATCAGATTCAACCAAAGTAATTATATCAGGATCAACAGAGAATTCATAATCCTTATCTGTCGTGGAAACGTCACGACAGTTGTCCTAGTGTGAGGACTTAGTCGTGAGGCCAACGCATCTATGCGGTAGCTTGAAGGGGTTGATCGGAATCGAGGAACGCAACACGCAAGACAAAGATTTAGACAGCTTCGGGCCCCGGGAAACATCATCCGCTAACAACCCTACATGCTCTTTGTGGCCAGGTCTCATTATCGTCATGAGGGAGTTGCCGTAACTCCGGCTCTCCTAGTTGTGTCTAGACTTAACGATTATTCAGCTTGTCCCTCTTGGGGTGCCCTGCCCCTCCTTATATATGTTGAAGGGGCGGGTTACATGTAGAGTCCAACTCGGACTTAATACTTAACTATTCTGTTTTCTCTCCATGGGCTTCTCTCCATGGGCTTTCTTTAACGTTTTTGGGCTTCTTAACTGTTAATCTACAATCTGGCTTACCATCTGGTTTAACTGTCCGGCTTAACTGTCTGGTTTAACTGGCCGGCTTAACTGTTTGACTTGACCGTCTGCTTAACCTTCTGGCTCATATGACTGTGTCTTCCGGGTTACATGACTATGTCTGCCGGGTTACATGACTGTGTCTACCGGGTTACATGACTGTGTCCGCCGGGTTACATGACTGTGTCTGCCATCTTACAATGCTTAACTGTTCCCGCTGGCTTATAGTCTGTCGGGTCTCCAATGAAACATCAAGTCCCAGCCGGGTCATATCTTTGGCCGGGTCATACCGCGGGGTATATCCCCGACATTAGCCCCCAGTTTAATTTGGATTCATCCATGTTAAACAGATCATGTAAAACAAACACAAGAAACAATTTTGACAGATTATGCTCCGGGTTAAAAGCTCTTGTAAGCCGGCATCTGATCATCCTTAACTCCTTGTTATTTCCTTCTTCGAAAATCCGGGTCAATAAACCAACTTCATAATCCATTTGCTGATGTTGGTTTCTCACAAAAAAAGATTGAAGAATAATTCAGTTGACTCAGCTCCCAATGCTTAAAAATATTGTTCTTTGAAATACTCATGTGACCTTCAACCGACTTAAAGACGGAAAAACTTGACGGGTTATAAATAGATGCTGCCGAGTCATAATTGTTGCCGACGCCGGGTCAAAACTGAGTATTTTGAAGATTTCTCTCCCTCATATCCGTATTAACGGTAGCCCCCATGTCTTGAGCAGAGCAAAGTGATGACTTAAGACTTGCTTCAATATAAATATTACCACTTTGAAGAAATCCATGTCGTTCATCTCAATCACTAGTCATGACTGAGTATTCCACATATGTTGCCCCCAAGTGCCGGGTTGTCATGCATGCAGCAACCCGGAACTTGAAATTTCTTTATGCTCATAAAAACTTCAACCAGTATAGCCCCCAAGGGCCGGATCATTATGCAATAATGAGCAGGGATTTTATAGATATGATCATGTAAACTTGAACAGCAACGTGTAGCCCCCAAGGGCCGGCTCAGTAAGATAATATTGACCTGGGACTTTGTATATAATTCATTGATAATAACATCAGGTGATGCAATCTCCACCATGGGGCTTGAACCTACGTCCATAGGGTTAAGAGCTTTCTACTCTACCAACTGAGTAGTGGATCTTATCAATATAATGGACTGAAACTTGTGTACCTTGAATTTTTGACAGGAGCAATTGGTAGCCCCCAAGGGCCGGCTCATTACAATGGGATGAGTCGGGTCTTCAATAAGTTGATTAAAAATGATTTTACATTAGCCCCCAAGTGCCATGGTGCATGCTGGCAGTGACATGGGACTTGCATATTTGACGTAATCTCAATTTGAATAATGTAGCCCCCAAGTGCCGGGTTGTAAGCCTGCAACGACTCGGGACTATTCCTTCCTTTGTAGAATAAATTATATCCATTGATAAAATAATATCCATTGCGCTGAAGCGACTTTGAAAACCTCAATCGTAATATTGGTTATTGATAACCATAATAAAAATCCAGCCATGTTGGCTATTAAAGATTTGAATAATATAATCTGGTTTGGAAAACTGGTTCCTGTGATATTGAATCTTACTGCCGGTTTAGGATACCTGTGCAGTAAGGGTGATAACCCAATCCTTAGAAGCCAAAAAACTTTCAAATGTTTATGATTGTCATATATGGCGACTTATCATCCAAAGTCAATCCGGATTAATCGAAACCACATATATGCTTCAGATATGAGCAAAAAGTATCAAAACCCAAAAGATTGTTTGCAAAAACTTAAACCAAATAAAAATCGAGGTTTTTGATTTGAATACGATCAGTAAACCGTTCCAAAGGGGTTAAGCTAGGATTCGAATACGATCATGTAGCCCCCAGTGGCTTTGACGTTGCGCCGATCAAGAGGGTACCGACAACTATGTTCTCTTTGGTTCGAATATGACCTATGTTTGAACAGGAAGCCCTCAAATGACCTTGAGAGGTTTTTAATGACCCTGATTCGAATACAATCCAAGTCGGACAAAAAAGGGGTTAAGCTATGATTCAGATACGATCAAGAAGCCCCCTAGTGAGTTTGGCTTTGCGCCGATCAAAAGGGTTATGATAGCTATGTTCTCTTTGGTTCGAATATGACCTATGTTTGAACAGGAAGCCCCAAGTGACCATATAAGTTTTGGCATTTCGCCGATCAAGAGGGTACTGACAGCTATGCTCGATGAGCAGGAAACCCCCAAGTGACCATAATAAGATAGGCCGTAAGGCAGGATACTCATGTTTGAACCGCGCATCATGGCATCAAGTTCTCTTTGGCAACCTTTAATTTTTCCGAGAACTTGAATCTTACAAGAGATTAATTCTTTTTGAACCGGAATTTTGAAACGGATTTGAGAGCTTAAAAGCTTTGTAAGAGACAAATTTACCTTGAGCCGGATGTTTGAACCGGATTTGAGAGCTTCAAAGCTTTGCAGGAGAGAGATGTCTCTTGAACCAGATTTTAAACCAGAATCTTTATTTTGAACCCACAATTTTCTGACGGCCTTTAATTTTTTATTAATATGACGGTGTCCTCCGGAATCGGGTTATCATTTTCTCCAATGACCCGGAGTTTCCGAGTCATGTCACTGTAGCCCCCGAGTCTTAAGACAACTCGAGGATTTGGCTTGAGACTCTCCATGCTTGATCATGATATGACCAATGGATTGCTGGAATATGGTGAACCTCGATGGATTATAATTGATCCTGTCCATTGACCCATCCGGTGCAGGTAAGAGCCATAGCTTGATGGCCTCCTTTGTAATGGTGAATTCTGTATAAGAATTTACACAAACGAGAGTAATTGTTCTCGAAGACAATAAAAATGTATCAGTAAAAACTTGATAGGATGGATTTCACCTGATATGTTTGATCGAAAATTATCAGCCGTGGGGTTGCAACAATGATGATAGAGGTGGCAGCAAAAAAGCGCCGCATTAGGCGGCTCAGAAGTGATCCTCCGGGTCATGTTTGACCATTGTTTTTTAACCAAGCAACCTACCCTTTACTTGTCTCTTTTGCCTAGCCCTGTACTACTGCCGAAGCAGAGACGAGGCAGCTCATAGTTCCGTCAGACGGGCCGGCTCTCATGCGCTGGTAGAGGTGATGGCGACTTGACGGTTCGACAATTGATTTGTTTAACGACTGCACCCGGCGACTGGTCAGAGCCCGCAGGCGAGCAGTAGCGGGCGGTTTAGTGAGCCCCGATGAGCAACGGAAGGCGAGTTAGCGAGCCCCGGCAAGGGCCGGCTTACAGAGGCAGAGGTGAGCAGCAGCTTGTAGCGGGGCGGCTCATCAGACGAGCGGGCCTGGGTCAGCTCGCGGCAGAAACGGCGAAGCGAGGGCGCTCAGACCAGAGGTGCGTGACACGTCGAGGCTCCGGTGGGGGTAGCTTAGCTAGGCCGTGAGTGCAGAGGCGAGGCGGTTTACACACAGAAGAGGCGGAGCAAACGCAGGGCCCAGGCGGCGGGTAAGAACATCCGATCAACGATGAAAAGCGCGTAGTCCGGGCGACTCAAACGCGAAGCTGGGACGGAGTCACGGCGTCGGCGACTTCGGTCTGGTTCGACGGAGACTGGTCATAGCAGCAGCCTGGGGCCGGCGATTCAACGGCGAAGAAGGAAAGTCCGGCTCGACGCGCGCGGGACGACTCAAGGCCTTGCTGGCGGGCCAACGCGGCAGCTTCAAGGCGGAGCGGCTCACCCGCAGCGGATCACATTAGCATACGAGATGCAGGGAAACCATACGGCCGGAGCAACGACTCGTGACTTCAGGCGGCTCACGTATTGAACACAGATGATCTTTGCACGAATCAGAGTTAAACCCACGGTGTTCGCGGAACTAGTACTTCGTCTGGTATGATGTCTGATGAATCCAATAGTACAACCAGTACCAGTGTGTAGCAACAGTGTTGATTTCTCCCCCACGTGATCTCTTTTCATCAACTTTATGAACATAACTTAACGCAACAATACCAGTGCTAGCAACCAGTAAAATACCATCTTATCTATATTGTAGCGAGAATCCAATTCTTTTGTTGATCAAGCCAGAATATGTCTGTTCCCATCGACAGATTTTCTGTAACACTCTGGACGTATCGTTTTCAATTCGAAAACTGTGCACAATAACCTGTATCTTTTGTAAACGTGAGATTTCAGCGTGAGGTTCTCCGTCAGATCACATTTTACACGAGCCAGTCATCAACCATCCGGTAAACATCAACTTTGGATCTTAAAAAAATTCAGGCTTAGAGAGACATGATGACCTCGCACTGGATCTCCTCGTATAGCATGGGGTAAGGGAGGTTGAAATAGCTTCGAGGCTAGGACGGCGATAGGCCGGCTCACCCGCAGAGGCGACGCAAGACCGGGCTTGAGGCGATGGCGACTTGCGGCAAAAACGGAAGGCGGGACCAACTCAGAGACGGCGGCTCAAAGCCATGGCCACGCGCAGCAGAGGCAGAAACTAGGGCGGCGGCGACGAGGCAAACTCGACGGCATCTTGAAGTGGCGAAGGCGGGCCATACAGCTCAGTGGCTTGAAGCGGCAAGGACGAGCTGTACAGCTCGGCAAGGCATGATAACGGCGGTTTGGAGGTCGTGGCTAGGCGCGGCGGTGGGCAGCTCATGGCAGAATTCAGCCGCTCGACGCGAGGGTTTGGCGAGGTAGTACAAGGCCGGCTCGAGGATGGTGCGGCGATTCGAAACCGAAGTGACTCTGCGACGAGGTGGTCCGGGGAAGACCCGTGGATGAAGACGACAACCACTTGAAGCGAAGCATCAAGGCGGCGAGGTCACCCAGAACTGGGGCGACTCGAAGTAGAAGATGTGAAGCCAGCTCGGCGGCTCACCACCGAGGCGAGACAGCCGGTGGTTCGACCAAGGCGGAATCGGCGCACGGCAAGGCGATTTAATCAAGCAGGCGGCTCATGGCGCGGGAGGTCGATCATGGGGGCGGCTCAAAGCAAGCAGAGGCAGGCGGGCAGCACGGCAGGCGGGCAGGTCCATGGGGCGCGACGATTCAACAGCAGCTCGAAGCTGGAGGTGAAGTCGGCGACTTGGAATCGGAGGCGCGACCGGCGAGTCCGAGTCCGGCTCAAGTTGGAATCTAATATGGTGCTTCGCCGGGATTCTCCTCGCCATGGTAGTTTTAGAAACAGGGCCGTCCATTGATGTTTCGATGACAAGCCGACATGGAATTTGGAAAAAACTTAAGCCGCTCGACGGCGACGGAGGCGGTCTTGACCAAAAAATCATCATAGCAAATCCGAGTCATAACCGTGGCTCGACTTGTAATCCGGCGTGTAACCCTAAATTTTTGTCAAACTTTAAATCTCGCAAATTGTAAATCTGGATCGATGATCTTCAAGCTGATGTAGATCCTCCTCAAACCGGCTCATCCACAAAATCACAAACTTCTCGATCCCTTAAAAGATCCCTTCAAGAACTCAACATCACCGTGCGCAAGCCTCACGATGGGTGCCAACTGTCGTGGAAACGTCACGGCAATTGTCTTAGTGTGAGGACTTAGTCATGAGGCCAACACATCCATGCGGTAGGTTGAAGGGGTTGATCGGAATCGAGGAACACAACACGCAAGACGAAGATTTAGACAACTTCGAGCCCCGGGAAACATCATCCGGTAACAACCCTACATGCTATTTGTGGCTAGGTCTCATTATCGTCATGAGGGAGTCGTCGTAACTCCGGCTCTCCTAGTTGTGTCTAGACTTGATTATTCAGTTTGTCCCTCTTGGGGTGCCCTGCCCCTCCTTATATATGTTGAAGGGGCGGGTTACATGTAGAGTCCAACTCGAACTTAATACTTAACTATTCTGTTTTCTCTCCATGGGCTTCTCTCCATGGACTTTCTTTAACATTTTTGGACTTCTTAATTGTTAACCTACAATCTCGCTTACCATCTGGCTTAACTGTCCAGCTTAACTGTCTGGTTTAACTGTCCGGCTTAACTGGCCGGCTTAACTAGCCGACTTGACTGTCTGCTTAACCTTCTGACTCATATGACTGTGTCTGCCGGGTTACATGACTATGTATGCCGGGTTACATGACTGTGTCCGCCGGGTTACATGACTGTGTCTGCTAGCTTACAATGCTTAACAATTCCCACCGGCTTATAGTCTGCCGGGTCGCCAATGAAACATCAAGTCCCAGCCGGGTCATACCGCGGGGTATATCCCCAACATTATCAGTAACACAGATAGGTGAAGTAGCAAAAGCAGGGTCAGGTTTCATCCTAGCATTAAGAGATTGCTGATTCCATTTAGCTAATAACCTCTTGAGTTCGTATTTATCTTTGCAAGCTAAAATAGCTAAAGAAGCTTCTTTATCAAAAACATAACCCTTAGGAATAACAGGCAAGTCTTCACCATCACTTTCATCAGTATTATCAGATTCAATATTTTCATTCTCTCTAGCCCTAGCAAGTTGTTCATCAAGAAATTCACCAAGTGGCACAGTAGTATCAAGCATAGAAGTAATTTCATCATAAGTATCATGTATAGCAGAAGTGGCATCATCAATAACATGCGACATATCAAAACGAATAGCAGAAGCAGGTTTAGGTGTCGCAAGCTTACTCAAAATAGAAGGTGAATCAAGTGCAGAGCTAGATGGCAGTTCCTTACCTCCCCTCGTAGTTGAGGGATAAATCTTGGTTCTTGGATCTTTCAAGTTCTTCATAATGATAAGCAGATATAAATCCCAAGTGACTCAAAGAATAGAGATATGCTCCCCGGCAACGGCGCCAGAAAATAGTCTTCATTGCCCACAAGTATAGGGGATCGCAACAGTTTTCGAGGGTAGAGTATTCAACCCAAATTTATTGATTCGACACAAGGGGAGCCAAAAAATATTCTCAAGTATTAGCAGCTGACATGTCATATCAACCACACCTGAAAACTTAATATCTGCAGCAAAGTATTTAGTAGCAAAGTAATATGATAGTAGTGGTAACGGTAGCAAAAGGTAACAGTAGTAAAAATAATGTTTTTGGTATTTTGTAGTGATGATAGCAATAGCAACGGAAAAGTAAATAAGTGAAGAACAATATATGGAAAGGTCGCAGGCAATGGATCAGTGATGGAGAATTATGCCGGATGCGGTTCATCATGTAACAATCATAACCTAGGGTGACACAGAACTAGCTCCAGTTCATCAATGTAATGTAGGCATGTATTCCGAATATAGTCATACGTGCTTATGGAAAAGAACTTGCATGACATCTTTTGTCCTACCCTCCCGTGGTAGCGGGGTCCTTACGGAAACTAAGGGATATTAAGGCCTCCTTTTAATAGAGTACCGGAACAAAGCATTAACACATAGTGAATACATGAACTCCTCAAACTACGATCATCACCGGTAAGTATCCCGATTATTGTCACTTCGGGGTTAACGGATCATAACACATAATAGGTGACTATAGACTTGCAAGATAGGATCAAGAACTCTCATATATTCATGAAAACATAATAGGTTCAGATCTGAAATCATGGCACTCGGGCCCTAGTGACAAGCATTAAGCATAGCAAAGTCATAGCAACATCAATCTCAGAACATAGTGGATACTAGGGATCAAACTCTAACAAAACTAACTCGATTACATGATAGATCCCATCCAACCCATCACCGTCCAGTAAGCCTACGATGGAATTACTCACGCACGGCGGTGAGCATCATGAAATTGGTGATGGAGGATGGTTGATGATGACGATGGCGATGGATTCCCCTCTCCGAAGCCCCGAACGGACTCCAGATCAGCCCTCCCGAGAGGTTTTAGGGATTGGCGGCGGCTCCGTATCGTAAGACACGATGAATTCTTCTCTCTGATTTTTTTTCTCCCCGAAACCAAATATATAGAGTTGGAGTTGAGGTCGAAGGAGATCCAGGGGGCCCATGAGGTAGGGGGGCGCGCCCTAGGAGGGCAGGCGCGCCCCCACCCTCATGGACAGGTGGTGGGCCCCCTGGCCTTCATCTTTTGCAAGGATTTTTTATATTTTCTAAAAAGTTGTTCCGTGAAGTTTTAGGTCATTCCGAGAAATTTTGTTTCTGCACATAAATAACACCATGGTAATTCTGCTGAAAACATCGTCAGTCCAGGTTAGTTCCATTCAAATCATGCAAGTCAGAGTCCAAAACAAGGGCAAAAGTGTTTGGAAAAGTAGATACGACGGAGACGTATCACATACACATATGGTAAACGTTGTGTGACAAATTTGAAGCATGGGGTGTTCTTTGAGTGCTTTCCTTATGAGTGGCGGTCGGGGACGAGTGATGGTCTTTTCCTACCAATCTATCCCTCTAGGGGCATGCATAGTAGTACTTTGCTTTGAGGGATAATAAACTTCTTCAGTACATATATGAGTTCTTTATGACTAATGTGAGTCCCTGGATCATACGCACTCTTACCTTTCTGCAATTTGCTAGCCTCTTCGGTACCGTGCATTGCCCTTTCTCACCTTGAGAGTTGGTGCAAACTTCGCCGGTGCATCAAAACCCCGTGATACGATACTCTCTATCACACATAAGCCTCCTTATATCTTCCTCAAAACAGCCACCATACCTACCTATTATGGCATTTCCATAGCCATTCCGAGATATATTGCCATGCAACTTTCCACCATTCCGTTTATTATAACACGCTCCATCATTGTCATATTGTTTTGCATGATCATGTAGTTGACATCATATTTGTGGCAAAGCCACTTTCATAATTCTTTCATACATGTCGCTCTTGATTCATCGCATATCCCGGTACACCGCCGGAGGCATTCACATAGAGTCACATTTTTGTTCTAGTTTCGAGTTGTAACATTGAGTTATGAGTAAATAAAAGTGTGATGATCATCATTATTAGAGCATTGTCCCATGTGAGGAAAGAAAATAAAATAAAAAAAGAGGCCAAAGAATCCCAAATAAAAAATAAAAAATGAGAGAAAAAGAGAGACGGGACAATGTTACTATCCTTGTACCACACTTGTGCTTCAAAATAGCACCATGGTCTTCATGATAGAGAGTGTCTTATTTTGTTACTTTCATATACTAGTGGGATTTTTTCATTATAGAACTTTAATTGTATATTCCAATGATGGGCTTCCTCAAAATGCCCTAGCTCTTCGTGAGCAAGCAAGTTGGATGCACACCTGATACGTCTCCAGTGTATCTACTTTTCCAAACACTTTTGCCCTTGTTTTGGACTCTAACTTGCATGATTTGAATGGAACTAACCCAGACTGACGCTGCTCTCAGCAGAATTGCCATGGTGTTATTTTGTGTAGAAATAAAAGTTCTCGGAATGACCTGAAAATCAATGGAGAATATTTTTGGAATGTATAAAAAATACTGACGAAAGAACCAACGTCAGGGGGCTCACACCCTGTCCACGAGGGTGGGGGGATGCGCCTACCCTCCTGGGCACACCCCCAACCTCGTGGGCCCCCTGGTGCTCCACCGACCTCAACTCCAACTCCATATATTCACGTTTGGGGAGAAACAAATCAAAGAGAAGGATTCATCACGTTTTACAATATGGAGCCACTGCCAAGCATTAAACTCTCTCGGGAGGGCTGATCTGGAGTCCGTTCGGAGCTCCGGAGAGGGGAATCCGTCTCCATCGTCATCAGCAACCTTCCTCCATCACCAATTTCATGATTCTCACCACCGTGCGTGAGTAATTCCATCATAGACTTGCTGGACGGTGATGGGTTGGATGAGATTTATCATATAATGGAGTTAGTTTTGTTAGGGTTTGATCCCTAGTATCCACTATGTTGTGAGATTGATGTTGCTATGACTTTGCTATGCTTAATGCTTGTCACTAGGGCCCGTGTGCCATGATTTCAGATCTGAACCTATTATGTTTTCATGAATATATGTGAGTTCTTGATCCTATCTTGCAAGTCTATAGTCACCTACTATGTGTTATGATCCGTTAACCCCGAAGTGACAATAATCGGGATACTTATCGGTGATGACTGTAGTTTGAGGAGTTCATGTATTCACTATGTGTTAATTCTTTGGTCCAGTACTCTATTAAAAGGAGGCCTTAATATCCCTTAGTTTCCAATAGGAACCCGCTGCCACGGGAGGGTAGGACAAAAGATGTCATGCAAGTTCTTTTCCATAAGCACGTATGACTATATTCGGAATACATGCCTACATTACATTGATGAACTGGAGCTAGTTCTGTGTCACCCTATGTTATAATATTGCAAGAGTGATCGCATCCGACATAATTATCCATCATTGATCCAATGCCTACGAGCTTTCTACATATTGATCTCTGCTTAGTTACTTTTTCGTTGCCACTGTCACAATCACTACAAAACTACTACCGCTACTATCATATTACTTTGCTACTAAATACCTTGCTGCAGATATTCAGTTTTCCAGGTGTGGTTGAATTGACAACTCAGCTGCTAATACTTGAGAATATTCTTTGGCTCCCCTTGTGTCGAATCAACAAATTTGGGTTGAATACTCTACCCTCGAAAACTGTTGCGATCCCCTATACTTGTGGGTTATCAAGACTATTTTCTGGCACCGTTGCCGGGGAGCATAGCTCTATTCTTTGAGTCACTTGGGATTTATATCTATTGATCACTATGAAGAACTTTAAAGATCAAAGAACCAATATTTTTCTCTCAACTACGGGGGGAGGTAAGGAACATCCATCTAGCTCTGCACTTGATTCACCTTCTGTTTTGAGTAAACTTGCGACACCTACTCCTGCTATTCATTCTGATATGTCGCATGTTATTTATGATGCCACTTCTGCTATGCATGATACTTATGATGAAACTACTTCTATGCTTGATAATATTGTGCCACTAGGTGAATTTCTTGTTGAACAACTTGCTAGGGTTAGAGAGAATGAAATTATTGAAACTGATAATATTGATGAAAGTGATGATGAAGATTCTCCCCCTAGATATGAATTGCCTGTTGTGCCTGAGGGTTATGTAATGGGTGAAGAAACTGCTAGAGACTTTCTTGCTTGCAATAATATATATGATCTTAAGAAATTATTTGCTAAGCATAAAGAAAAGTCTTTGAATGCTAGAATGAAACACGGCCCTGCTTTTGCTACTTCACCTATCTGTATTTCCGAACCAACTCCTAAGCAAACTCCAAAGAAAAGGGGTATTCTATTTCTCAGTCCTGAAGATATGCAAGAGGCAAAGAAATCTATGAAAGAAAAAGGTATTAAAGGTGAAGATGTTAAGAATTTACCACCTATTGAAGAAATACATGGTCTTGATAACCCTACACAGGTAGTAAAGGTAAATTCTCTCTATAGATTTGATGAAGGTGATATTCCTCGTAATAAGTCTACTAGCCAATGCTTGGATGAGTTTGATAATTTTATTGTTAAACAAGAAAACTTCAATGCTTATGTTGGTAGACAATTGAAACGCAATGCTGATATGCTCGAACACTTGAGTGATTGTATGGCTAGTGTTAAAGGTGAACTCAAACTTATTAGTAAACATGCTTCTATGGTTACCACTCAAGTAGAACAAGTACTTAAGGCTCATAATGATTTGCTCAATGAATTAAATAATAAGAAAAATGATAATGATGTTAGAGTTATGACGAGAGGGGGCAAAATGACTTAGGAACCTTTGTATCCCGAGGGCCACCCTAAGAGAATTGAGTAGGATTCTCAGAGAACTAATGTAGATGCACCTAGTCCTTCTAAAAGGAAGAAAAACAAAAATGACAGGACTTTGCATGCTTCTAGTGAACCTGTTGTAGACACACCTGAGAATCCCAATGATATTTCTATTTCTGATGCTGAAACACAATCTGGTAATGAACATGAACCTAGTGATAAGGTTAAAGATGATGTTCATGTTGATGCTCAGCCTAGCAATGACAATGATGTAGAGATTGAACCTGCTGTTGATCTTGATAACCCACAATCAAAGAATCAACATTATGATAAGAGAGACTTCGTTGCTAGGAAGCACGGTAAAGAAAGAGAACCATGGGTTCAGAAACCCATGCCTTTTCCTCCTAAACCATCCAAGAAAAAGGATGATGAGGATTTTGAGTGCTTTGCTGAAATGATTAGACCTATCTTTTTGCGTATGCGTTTGACTGATATGCTTAAAATGAATCCTTATGCCAAGTATATGAAGGATATTGTTACTAATAAGAGAAAGATACCGGAAGCTGAAATTTCCACCATGCTTGCTAATTATACTTTTATGGGTGGAATACCTAAGAAATTGGGAGATCCCGGAGTACCAACTATACCATGCTCCATTAAAAGAAACTATATTAAAACTGTTTTATGTGATCTTGGAGCTAGTGTTAGTGTTAAGCCTCTCTTTACATCGTAGACTTGATTTGAATAAGTTGACACCTACTGAAATATATTTGCAAATGGTTGATAAATCAACTGCTATACCTGTTGGTATTTGTGAGGATGTGCCTGTTGTGGTTGCAAACATTAATATTTTAACGGACTTTGTTATTCTTGATATTCCCGAGGACGATAGTATGTCGATTATCCTTGGTAGACCCTTTTTGAATACTGCAGGGGCTGTTATTGATTGCAACAAAGGCAATGTCACTTTTCATGTTAATGGTAATGAGCATACAGTACACTTTCCAAGGAAACAACCTCAAGTCCAGAGTATCAATTCTATTGGAAAAATTTCAACAATTACTATTGGAGGTTTTGAATTTCCTCTTCCTACTGTCAAGAAGAATATGATATTCTTATTGTTGGGGATGTGCATATCCCCGTTGAGGTAACCTAGTGTTATTCGAAATTTCTCCGGTTTCATGCGATTCAGAATGAGTTTGTTAACAGGGCTTGATCAACCTTGTTAGTGGATTCCTTTTGATGAGCATGAGATGTATGAATTTAGAAAACACAACTCTCTGTACCCTCCTTTTACTTTCTGTTATTTAAATTAAATAAAGCAAAAATAGTATTTTCTGTCTGTTTTTCGAATTATCCATGCAATAAAAAAATACCCTGAAAATAAAAGTTCTACAAATGCCTCAAAAATGAAATATGTTTTTTATAGAATATTTAAGAATATTTGGCATTGAGAACACATCAGGGGAGCAACCACCTGGCCACGAGGGTGGAGGGAGCGCCCCTGCCTTGTGGACCCCACGTGGGTCCCCTCCACTTATCCGTGCACCCACACACTTCGTCTTGCTCCAGAAAAAATCACCCACCAGCTCAAACCCGAGTTCTAGCTCATCTTGCTACCATTTTCGATCTCCTTGCTCAAAGCTCCATTCACAAAACTGCTTTGGGGGATTGTTCTTCGGTATGTGACTCCTCCAATGGTCCAATTAGTTTTTGTTTATTGCAATTTTTTGCTGCTTAGGTGCCCCTGTTCTTGAGCTTGCATGTCAAATTTATGTGGTCAAAAGTAGTTTTAATGCATGATATGGCCTCTAGGCACTTGTAGGAGTAGTTGCTATCAATCTTGTTGAGTTTGGTTCACTTTTATTTTAAGTTACTAAAAATTTCAGAAAAAGATGAAGAGATTTTTGAGGGGCTCATCGAGACGAAGCTCGAAGGATAAGCAAAGTGAAGAGAATAAGAAGCCCAAGTATAATCTCCCTCGTACTGCAGAGGTTCGGCAATGTGAATGGCCTTGTGATGAGTTCTTGAGAGAAGCCGGGATTTATGAAGATTTTTATTATTTGGCTGAGAATGCAGGCCTCACCGACTTCCTCCACGACCAGCGGTAACAGTATTTCTTACTCACCAACATTTTTGTGCAAAATTTTCTTTTCCATGCTAGGGGATCGCCACCTTCGGTGGAATTTTATTTATATGATGAGCATAAGGAGATGTCACTTTATGATTTTTACCGGGTTTGTAGGATACCCTTTGAGGGCAGCATAGAGTAACCACATTGTAATGATGTGGAAGGATTTATTGATATGATTGCTATAGGGGAAACGAGGAAGGTTTCCGATGCTAGAATTACTAGCATATATTTTCCCGTTCTACGTTACTTCGCAATATTTGCTAGTAGATGCTTAATTGGTTGCGGGAACTGTGGAAATCTTAGTGCCCCTGATATTGTTATTTTGCTCCATGCCTTATTTCACAATACTACTTTCAGTTTAGGCGCTATTGTTGCTAAATGGTTAAATCTGAACCATACAATGGGTCCCGTCTTGGGAGGCATCTTCGCCTCGCGCCTTGCTGCACACTTTAACATACCTATTAGGCATTATGAGAAATAGGAAACGTTGTTGCCTCATATTTTTCTAGATTATAAGAGTATGATAGCACATGCTTTTATTGTTAAGAATAAGAAGAAGCTGCTTAACTATAGACTAATTTTTTATAAGAATTACTTTGAGACTATTACCTTGCCTTCTCCCTCCTTGTTCAACATATTTTCAGGCACGTACCTTGTTTTGTCGGAGGCCGTTCAGGCAAACCAGAGCCCGACATTAGCTCCAGAGCCGGAGCCACTATCTGATCCTCACCGTCAGTCTATTTATAAGTGGGATCCGGAGGAGATCGCCAACCAGTGACAACCCAAGGACCCTCCTTAGTACACAGGAGATGGCAGCTTTGATCCTTGGGCATAGACCAACTTAGGCCAAAACCCTAAGCTTGGGGGAGTACGTATTCCTCACCGACATTACATTCATGTTCACACACTCATGCCAGTTGTCGGTGCTCATACTTTTTTATTGTATCATCCATGCTAGTTTATTTACTATTTTAAGCTTTCTTCTTGTGAGTTTGATAACCTTAATAAAAACCAAAAAATTTAGTTGCAGCTTTTAGCTAGTTTACTTTCCATGCCTGTAGTAGTAGTAATTAAAAGAAAACCCAAAAAGATTTCTCGTTCTTCTTTTGTTTGTTGGGAGCTTTCTCATGTAAATAGTTTTATTTATTTTCTTTTCTTTGGGGTCGAGAGGAGAAGACCACGATGAAAATTGTTGAGTGGCTCTTATATGCATTATTGTTGATCTAACATAGAGCCCATATTACCTTGTCTTCTCCCTTGTATTGAATGCTCATAGATTCCAGCTTAGTCCAATTGCACGTGCACTATTATTATTATCCACACCCTTCGGTCGTGCAAGTGATAGGAAATAATGACGATATATGATGAACTAATTGAGATGAGAGAAGCTGGTATGAACTCGACCTCTCTTGTTTTTGTAAATATGATTAGTTCATCGTTCCTGATTCAGCCTATTATGAATGAAACATATTTGCAATGAAAATTAGAGATTATAGTTGCTTATGCCATGCTTAATTTGCTAGGAGTTTATAATGGTTTACCTTGTGTGCCAACATGCTATTAAAATGGTTGTGATGTGGTATGATAGTGTGGTATCCTCCTTTGAACGTTTCGAGTGGCTTGACTTGGAACATGTTCACGCATGTAGTTGAAACAAAATCAACATAGCCTCCATGATATTTATGTTCATGGTGATTTATATCCTACTCATGCTTGCATTCAGTGTTGATTAATTTTAATGCATGTTCATGATTGTTGTCGCTCTCTAGCTGGTCGCTTCTCAGTCTCTTTCTAGTCTTCACTTGTACTAGGGAATACTGCTTGTGCATCCAACTCCATAAACCCCAAAAGTTATTCCATATGAGTCCACCATACCTACCTATATGCAGTATCTACCTGCCGTTCCAAGTAAATTTGTATGTGCCAAACTCTAAACCTTCAAACAAAAATTTTGTTTTATATGCTTGAATAGCTCATGTATCAGCTAGGGCTGTTTGTATCTTGTATGCTAGGCGGGTTATTCTCAAGAGGAGTGGACTCCGCTACTCACTCATGAGAAAATGGCTGGTCACCGGGATGCCCAGTCCCATGCTCAAATCAAATCAAAATAATTGCAAACAAAACTCCCCCAGGATTGTTGTTAGTTCGAGGCACCCGTTGTTTCGGGCAAGCCATGCATTGATGCTTGTTGGTGGAGGGGGAGTATAAAACTTTACCATTCTATTTGGGAACCGCCTATAATGCGTGTAGCATGGAAGATATTGAGATCTCTCGGTTGTTATGTTGACAATGAAAGTATACCGCTCAAAATATTATTCATCTTTATTTCAAAACCGAGCTCTGGCACCTCTACAAATCCCTGCTTCTCTCTGCGAAGGGCCTATCTATTTACTTTTATGTTGAGTCATCATCCTCTTATTAAAAAGCACCAGTTAGAGAGCACCGCTGTCATTTGCATGCGTTACTATTAATTTATATTGAGTATGACTATGACTGGATCTCTTTTACCATGATTTACAATGTTTAGTCAGTCCTTGATCTTTACAGGTGCTCTGCATTTATGTTTTGCGGTCTCAAAAAGGGCTAGCGAGATACCATCTTGTTATATCATATCATGATTGTTTTGAGAAAGTGTTGTCATCCGAGATTTATTATTATTGCTCGCTAGTTGATTATGCCATTGATATGATTAAACATGAGACCTAAGCGTTATTGTGAATATGGTTAGTTCATAATCTTTGCTAAAAACTTGAATGCTGGCTTTACATATTTACAACAACAAGAGCAAACAGAGTTTGTAAAAGTTTTTCTTTATCACTTTCAGTTTGTCAACTGAATTGCTTGAGGACAAGCAAAGGTTTAAGCTTGGGGGAGTTGATACTTCTCCAACGTATCTACTTTTCCAAACAATTTTTCCCTTGTTTTGGACTCTAACTTGCATGATTTGAATGGAACTAACCCGGACTGACGCTGTTTTCAGCAGAATTGCCATGGTGTTATTTTTGTGCAGAAATAAAAGTTCTCGGGATGACCAAAAAATCAACGGAGAATATTTTTGGAATATATAAAAAATACTGGCGAAAGAATCAACGTCAGGGGACCCACACCCTGTCCATGAGAGTGGGGGCACGCCTACCCCCCTTGGCGCGCCCCCTGCCTTGTGGGCCCCCTGGTGCTCCACCGAATTCAACTCCAACTCCATATATTCACGTTCTGAGAGAAAAAAATCAGAGAGAAGGATTCATCGCGTTTTACGATACGGAGCCGCCGCCAAGCCCTAAACTCTCTCGGGAGGGCCGTCTGGAGTCCGTTCGGGGCTCGAGAGAGGGGAATCCGTCGCCATCGTCATCATCAACCTTCCTCCATCACCAATTTCATGATGCTCACCGCCGTGCGTGAGTAATTTCATCGTAGGCTTGCTGGACGGTGATGGGTTGGATGAGATTTATCATGTAGTCGAGTTAGTTTTGTTAGGGTTTGATCCCTAGTATCCACTATGTTGTGAGATTGATGTTGCTATGACTTTGCTATGCTTAATGCTTGTCATTAGGGCCCAAGTGCCATGATTTCAGATCTGAACCTATTATGTTTTCATGAATATATGTGAGTTCTTGATCCTAGTCTATAGTCACCTATTATGTGTTATGATCCATTAACCCAAAGTGACAATAATCGAGATACTGACCGGTGATGACCATAGTTTGAGGAGTTCATGTATTCACTATGTGTTAATGCTTTGGTCCAGTACTTTATTAAATGGAGGCCTTAATATCCCTTAGTTTCCAATAGGACCCCGCTGCCACGGGAGGGTAGGACAAAAGATGTCATGCAAGTTCTTTTCCATAAGCACATATGACTATATTCGGAATACATGCCTACATTACATTGATGAACTAGAGCTAGTTCCGTGTCACCTATGTTATAACTGTTGCATGAGTGATCGCATCCGACATAATCATCCATCACTGATCCAATGCCTACGAGCTTTCTACATATTGATCTCTGCTTAGTTACTTTTTCGTTGCCAGTGTCACAATCACTGCAAAACTGCTACCGCTACTATCATATTACTTTGCTATTAAATACCTTGCTGCAGATATTAAGTTTTCCAGGTGTGGTTGAGTTGACAACTCAACTGCTAATACTTGAGAATATTCTTTGGCTCCCCTTGTTTCAAATCAACAAATTTGGGTTGAATACTCTACCCTCGAAAACTGTTGCGATCCCCTATACTTGTGGGTTTTCAACACCCACTTAGTTTCTTTAGACGAGCTTTCATACACTTATAGCTCTAGTGCACCCGTTGCATGGCAATCCCTATTCCTCGCATTGACAACAATTGATGGGCATCTCCATAGCCCGTTGATTAGCCGTGTCAATGTGAGACTTTCTCCTTTTTTGTCTTCTCATGTAACCCCCATCATCATATACTATTCCACCTATAGTGCTATATCCATGGCTTGCGCTCATGTATTGCTTACGGGTTGAAAAGGCTGAAGCGCGTTAAAAAGTATGAACCAATTGCTCGGCTTGTCATCGGGGTTATGCATGCGGGGAGCATTTTGTGTGACAAAAATGAAGCATGGCCAAACTATATGATTTTGTAGGGATAAGCTTTCTTTGGCTATGTTATTTTGATAAGACATAATTGCTTGGTTAGTATGATTGAAGTATTACTATTTTTATGTCAATATTAAACTTTTATCTTCAATCTTTTGGATCTGAACATTCATGCCACAATAAAGAGAATTACATTGAAAATTATGTTAGGGAGCATTCCACATCAAAAAATTTGTTTTTATCATTTACCTACTCGAGGACGAGCAGGAATTAAGCTTGGGGATGCTTGATACGTCTCCAACGTATCTATAATTTTTGATTGTTCCATGCTATTATATTATCTGTTTTGGATGTTTAATCAGCTTTAATATACCTTTTTATATTATTTTTGGGACTAACCTATTAACTGAAAGCCCCGTGCAAATTGCTGTTTTTTTTGCCTATTTCAGTGTTTCGCAGAAAAGGAATATCAAACGGAATCCAAATGGAATGAAACCTTTGCGAGGATCTTTTTTGGAACAAACGTGATCTAGGAGACTTGGAGTGGATGTCAAGGAAGCAGCGAGGCGGCCACGAGGTAGGAGGGCGCTCCTAGGGGAGAGCCATGAAACACCTTTTCCACTGCCGCAACCTTCTGTACCTGTCACATCCCATCTTGGGGCCTTTTCCGGCGATCTGCCAGAGGGGATTCAATCATGGAGGGCTTCTACATCAACGCCATAGCCTCTCCGATGATGTGTGAGTAGTTTACCATAGACCTTTGGGTCCGTAGTTATTAGCTAGATGACTTCTCCTCTCAATTTGGATCTCAATACAAAGTTCTCCTCGATCTTCTTGGAGATCTATTCGATGTAACTCTTTTTGCGGTGTGTTTGCCGAGATCAAATGAATTGTGGGTTTATGAACTTGATTATCTATGAATATTATTTGATTCTTCTCTGAATTCTTATATGCATTATTTGATATCTTTGCAAGTCTCTTCGAATTATCGGTTTAGTTTGGCCTACTAGATTGATCTTTCTTGCAATGGGAGAAGTGCTTAGCTTTGGTTTCAATCTTGTGGTGTCCTTTCCCAGTGACAGCAGGGGCAACAAGGCACGTATTGTATTGTTGCCATCGAGGATAAAAGGATGGTGTTTATATCATATTGCTTGTGTTTATCCCTCTACATCATGTCATCTTGCCTAATGCGTTACTCCGTTCTTATGAACTTAATACTCTAGATGCATGCTGGATAGCAGTTGATGTGTGGAGTAATAGTAGTAGATGCAGAATCGTTTCGGTCTACTTGACACGGACGTGATGCCTATATTCATGATCAGTGCCTTAGATATCATCATAACTATGCACCTTTCTATCAATTGCTCGGCGGTAATTTGTTCACCCACCGTAATACATGCTATCTTGAGAGAAGCCACTGGTGAAACCTATGGCCCCTGGGTCTACTTTACATCATATAAGTTTCCGATCCACAATTCTAGCTTACTATCTATTTTGCAATCTTTATTTTCCAATCTATATCAAAAAATACCAAAAATATTTATCTTATTATCTCTATCAGATCTCACTTTTGTAAGTGACCGTGAAGGGATTGACAACCCCTTTATCGCGTTGGTTGCGAGGTTCTTGTTTGTTTGTGCTGGTACTAGGCGATTTGCGTGTAGTCTCCTACTGGATTGATACCTTGGTTCTCAAAAATTGAGGGAAATACTTACACTACTTTGCTGTATCACCTTTTCCTGTTCAAGGGAAAACCAACGCATGCTCAAGAGGTAGCATGTATCTTCTCTAGTTGTTTCCTCAAAACGTATCTCCGCCAGCGTACAATCCATCTTTCCCTTATGACATGGAATATGCTTCTTTTTTGTCGGCATATGTGTCTTCAACTCGTGTTATCGGGCAGTAATTGTTTCCTTTCTACCTCCTTTTGCAAACAGGGCTATCCATTTCACCTCATTGCTATTGCGACCTTTTGGTGAACTGCACAAATCACTTTTTTCTTAAGAGTGTTTTGTGCAGTTTCACCAAAATGTCACATGGGCAACGTTTTTATATTTCTATGGGACTGCAGAAAGGGAGATTAGTTTTGCTACCCTCCTCATCCAACTCCGTGCGTAATCTTCTCCAACAAGTAGTTAGTCCTAAAGAGAGATCGCAGAGGTGATCAGCTTCTATTTGTGTGTGTTATGTTTCATCATCTAGTTCCACTATTATTGTAATCACACTGATCGAATATGTTTGCAAGCAGGGATGATCAGCTCGATTTTAGTGGAGCTGCACAAAATGATCGGATTGTGATGTCCTTCATACACCTATTTTTTGGCTACGGAGCTGGGTGAAACTAGCTGCCAACCAATGAACACTGTGCCCAGGAAATGGAGCCATGCCTACGAACAACATCTATCAATTATATATTTTTATTTATTTGTACACCTTCTCACAACTTTGTCTTCAGTTGTGATGTGAATATTGGCACTGATCTGCGAACCATTGAGATGCATTAGCAGCCATGGTAGCTTCATTTTTATTTGATGGAATGTTGTAATGAGGCAATCTTGAGGCAAGAGGACACATGAATCCTAAGTGGAAACCTTTTTTTTCCTGCGGGAACCAAAGTTGAAACCTTCATAACATCACAATACAATTTCATTAAAATTATGTGTACATATAAAAAAATCCTGAAGGATTGATAGCAATGCCAGAAACAATTCAACTTCATTTCACCGACATGTGGGACATCCTTCATCCGGCTCCACCTGCCATGCAGCAATATTGAGTGCACAACTGCAGGGAAAGATTCACCCCGGTCGTTGCGCCGCAATAATAATGACTAGTGAACAGTCAAATCATAAAGCCCCACCTTCGCCATAGTAAGTTGCTCGGATAAAACAACCATCATTTCTATGTTCGCTGAATCCATTGATACTCCCATATTCCCAGAGTAATAAGTTGCTCGGGCGAAGCAACCATCACTTCACCTTTCCCATAGTAAGTACTACCTCCTTTTTTATTACTAGCACATATGCTCGTGCGTTGCAACAGGAGAGAAGAAGTTTAGCATGCACTCAATTTTTCTAATAATTGTATGTGCAAGCACAACCCCCATGTTTCGCTACAAAGAAAGTGCTAGATGCCCTGTGGGAGAGAAAAAGTTTAGCATGCACTCAATTTTTCTAAGAATTGAATGTGCAAGCACAACCCCCATGTTTCGCTACGAAGAAAGTGCTAGATGCCCTGTCCACCAAAACAACGAACCCAAAACACCCGACTGCATTCCACGACAACATTGAAACGTTTCCACCCAATGTCAGGGAGGCGTTGCAACGAGAGAAAGAATATCCTTGAACCCACGCATCTACACAGATAAATATCAAGCCAAAAAATTGTTACAATGGGCCGCCAAATTGTGGCATGCAAATAGAAGACAATGACAATCTCCGTTTATCAAAGAAAAAAATTGTATGAAACTAAAACTATAAATTTGGTCTCGTACTTTGAATAATTCATAATACAACAACACTAAGTTATCAGGTCAAGGCTACAAATTATTTCTAGTGAAGTGCAGAACCCATGGGTGATCGACCTTACAAATATGATAATTCTGGTAAGAAAATTGCTTGTCATTTCCATATGCGACAAAATGATCCTTGATAGAACACGTGGACATAATTCAAAAATGAACCGGGGATCAGACAAGCTTGTGGATTGACCCTTGTAACATTTAGTATGAACTTTGCTAATAAACATTTAGTATGAACATGAGTAAATAAATTATAATAATAGAAAATGTGATCTCTTCTGTGGATCACACCTGCAAAATAATGATACAATGTACTTGGATCTAGGAAAAAACTTCTACATAAAATTTTAGAGAAGACTAATACCAAGCTGGGTCTGTCTAGCCATCCTGCCGAGCTCCATCTCAGCTGCAATTTCTGGACCAACTCACTTCTTAGTGATCAACAATGAGCGTAGGCAAGTCACTATGACAACACATGAATGAGCATATGCATCGAACAAATTGATCAAGCGGATGGAGCATAGTTCCATGAATAAACATGCAATTCATTAGGCATATTATCTAATTTCAAAGCCTCAACTCTCTGCACATACATGTCTGACAACTGAAGCATCCAAATAATTCAAACCAGTAGTTATGCATCACTATGTACATTGCCGATGAAGACCCTCATAAAGTGTTGCTGATTCGGAAAAGAACCATGCAAAATGATACTACTATTTTCATGTATATACACGGTACCAAATAGAGGTAGATTCATCAGTGAACATGTGAGTCCTTGATTGCACTGTCATTGAAATAAGTTGGTCATTGCCCATGTTTGTCCCCCAATTAGCTACAAACAGACTATAAGAGCAACTCACAATGCAGATTTGGTTGAGTTAAAAGCATAGCCCGCAAAAAGAATCAGATGCCATGATTTCACTATTCTTCAGTGCACGAAGAGCAATGGAAAATGCCAAAAATTTACACCGACAAGTTCAGAGCAAAACATTAGTCTTTCCAATAACAGGCATTATATACATGATAATCCATCAGTGCATCATGTATTTTTTTTCAATCGCCGATTACCTCAGTTGCTTCTCACTTTTTGCTACACCTCTTCGAATGCAAATCAGCAATGACCTGCAGTCATGGTATTTCATTCAGGCCTGTAGCATTTAGATCATTGTCGTGTCTCGGTAACCATCATGATGTACATCCCTGGAGATGTTAGCCAACAACACCAGCGTCCATTGGAAATCTGGAACTATGTAGCACCTTGTTCACGTGCATGTCTGTAAGACAAATAAATCATGGGCTTCTTACCTGCTATTCCTGATCCTTCTTCCCTAGACTTCAGTTTGGAATATTGAGGGTCTAACCAATCAGAAGCATTTTAACTCATCCAGCTCAGAGCTCCCAACCTTTTCATGTCACTGATTAGTGGATGTACGATAGGTAAATAAATCAAAGGCTGGTGTAACCTGCACGCACTTGGGCTCGAGTGATGTGAGGAAGTGGACGACGTCGAGCACCGAGCGCCAACATGCGCGAGAAATTAACTTACAACTGAAACTTTGACGAAACTAAATTTTCTGAATCTGATGAAACTTAATCTGACAAAAACTGATGAAACTGAAATTGACGAATCTGACGGAACTTCAAGATAGCATAGGTGGTGCCGTAGTGGCCTCATGCGAAGGCTGCCGCAGCCTCAAAGGCAGCTGCACGGGGAAGGGGCCAGCCGAGTTGGTCATCATCCCTTGTCATGGATCATTCAAGCCGTGGGTCGCAGGTGGCGGGAGAGTAGATCCGGGGCTGGGAGGAGTAGCCACGGGTCGCCGGATATAGGGCGGGTCAATCTTGTACGGGCAGCCAACATGCGACGGATGAGATCAAGTGGCTAGGGGATTTGATAATGGGGCGACGCCGGCCACCTCCTGCAGCCGCCCGGCGACGGAGAAATAGGTCGCATGTATGGACGCTGGTGATGGGCGCGGGTGTGGGGGAACTTGGGGTAGGGGTAGGCACGGTGGTAGGGTAGGCCATGGCAGCGCGTGATGACGGTAGGCAGTCCAGCAGCGCGGCGAGAGAGGGGCGATGGCGCTCGGCGATGGGAGGCGGAGCGTTGGGCGGGCGGGGCGGGGCGGGGCAGGGCAAGAGTTGGCAGCGCGCTGGAGTCGAGATGGGATTGGGATTTGGGAGGCAGGGTCGTGAAGGGTTGGGTCGGGTAGCTCTTTCTCTTTTCGATCTTTTCTCTAATGTCTTTTTTCAAATCTTTAGCGAAACCTTTTTCCACCTATGGATGGCAGTGGTGGGTAATTATTTGAAACTTTATTAATGGAAAGTGACGATGAACCCACGGAGTCAATCCGTGCTTTATTATTAGGGAGAGATTCTAGAAACAACCACACGCGAATATTGGACGGTAGCAGCACAACAACTGAATCAAAAATCGAAACCAACCAACGAACTACTACTAATGGTGAGCGTTTGCTAGTATCATGTACTCCGTCTGTCCATGTATATAGGGCTTAATGCGTTTTCCAAGACTAACTTTGGCCCTGTTTGGATCCATGGGTTAGAGTTAGTTTGAGCTA
The DNA here is from genome assembly GCF_018294505.1 of Triticum aestivum. Classification (NCBI taxonomy): domain Eukaryota; kingdom Viridiplantae; phylum Streptophyta; class Magnoliopsida; order Poales; family Poaceae; genus Triticum; species Triticum aestivum. The sequence continues at coordinate 459,951,444 of NC_057800.1, forward strand.
GTTGGGGCTCAAATAGCCCGAAAGTATCCAAACATGAGGGTTAAGTTGGAGCAAGTTGCACCAAACCACCAAAAAAATATCCCACCCAAGAGGTGCTAATTGGAGATAGTTCTCATTGGGCCCACTGGAAAATCACTTTTCTCTCTCTTTCCCACCAGCCAAGTGGTGCTAATTGGAGATAGTTATCGTGGGGCCCACTGAAAAATCACTTTTCTCTCTCCATCAAGTGCATTTATTGTCAATCTAACCCTGTCATCCAAACACCTCTTTGCCTACAGTTAGTTCAGGGTTAGTCATGAGTTAGTCTAACCTCTGGCTAAGTTAGAGTATCCAAACAGGAGCAATATAGGACATGCAACTTGCTTAAAGCATACCATCAAATTCGTACGTGAAAGGATCTTTTTTTTGAAAAGGAACGTGAAAGGATCTTCGAATGATATAGTTTTTAAATTATATAAAATCTTATCAATAGTCAAAGGCAACCTCGAAGAATACATTAGGCCCTATATAAAATGCTTACTCATCAGTAGTCAAAACCAAGTGTTACTACTACACCAAACAAGTTCAAAACAATAAACTAGACCCACTCACGACACGACACGCCTGTCTCGTTTGGTCCGTCGATCAAAGCGCTTCCTCTTCTTGGCATAACAATAGAGTACGGAATTTTTTTAGAATGCACTTGGAATGTCGCTAACATGTGATGAGTTAACCTACCTCAATAAACAGCAGAATCGCCAGCCCGCTACACTTTGAGAGAGACGAGGAGCGAGAAGTGATACAGGCTGGTGGATTACTAGAGGTAGGTGAAGGAAATATGCCCTAGAGGCAATAATAAAGTTATTATTTATTTCCTTATAATCATGATAAATGTTTATTATTCATGCTAGAATTGTATTTACCGGAAACATAATACATGTGTGAATACATAGACAAACATAGTGTCACTAGTATGCCTCTACTTGACTAGCTCGTTAATCAAAGATGGTTATGTTTCCTAACCATGAACAAAGAGTTGTTATTTGATTAACGAGGTCACATCATTAGTAGAATGATCTGATTGACATGACCCATTCCATTAGCTTAGCACCTGATCGTTTAGTATGTTGCTATTGCTTTCTTCATGACTTATACATGTTCCTATGACTATGAGATTATGCAACTCCCGTTTACCGGAGGAACACTTTGGGTACTACCAAACGTCACAACGTAAATGGGTGATTATAAAGGAGTACTACAGGTGTCTCCAATGGTCGATGTTGGGTTGGCGTATTTCGAGATTAGGATTTGTCACTCCGATTGTCGGAGAGGTATCTCTGGGCCCTCTCGGTAATACACATCACATAAGCCTTGCAAGCATTACAACTAATATGTTAGTTGTGAGATGATGTATTACGGAACGAGTAAAGAGACTTGCCGGTAACGAGATTGAACTAGGTATTGGATACCGACGATCGAATCTCGGGCAAGTAACATACCGATGACAAAGGGAACAACGTATGTTGTTATGCGGTCTGACCGATAAAGATCTTCGTAGAATATGTAGGAGCCAATATGGGCATCCAGGTCCCGCTATTGGTTATTGACCAGAGACATGTCTCGGTCATGTCTACATTGTTCTCGAACCCGTAGGGTCCGCACGCTTAAGGTTACGATGACAGTTATATTATGAGTTTATGCATTTTGATGTACCGAAGGTTGTTCGGAGTCCCGGATGTGATCACGGACATGACGAGGAGTCTCGAAATGGTCGAGACGTAAAGATTGATATATTGGAAGCCTATGTTTGGACATCGGAAGTGTTCCGGGTGAAATCGGGATTTTACCGGGTTACCGGGAGGTTACCGGAACCCCCCGGGAGCCATATGGGCCTTCATGGGCCTTAGTGGAAAGGAGAAAGGGGCAGCCCAAGGTGGCTGCGCCTCTTCCCCCTCCCCTAGTCCTATTAGGACTAGGAGAAGGTGGCCGGCCCCCCTCTCTCCCTTCCCCTCCGAGGAATCCTAGTTGGACTAGGATTGGGGGGAGGAATCCTACTCCCAGAGGGAGTAGGACTCTCCTGCGCCTCCCTCTTTGGCCGGCCAGCCTCCCCTCCTCTCCTCCTTTATATACGGAGGCAGGGGCACCTCTAAACACACAAGTTGACACAAGTTGATCCACGTGATCGATTCCTTAGCCGTGTGCGGTGCCCCCTGCCACCATATTCCTCGATAATACTGTAGCGGAGTTTAGGCGAAGCCCTGCTGCTGTAGTTCATCAAGATCGTCACCACGCCGTCGTGCTGACGAAACTCTTCCCCGACACTTTGCTGGATCGGAGTCCGGGGATCGTCATCGAGCTGAACGTGTGCTCGAACTCGGAGGTGCCGTAGTTTCGGTGCTTGATCGGTTGGATCGTGAAGACGTACGACTACTTCCTCTACGTCGTGTCATCGCTTCCGCAGTCGGTCTGCGTTGGGTACGTAGACAACACTCTCCTCTCGTTGCTATGCATCACATGATCCTGTGTGCGCGTAGGAAATTTTTTGAAATTACTACGAAACCCAACAGTGGCATCCGAGCCTAGGTTAATGATGTTGATGTTATATGCACGAGTAGAACACAAGTGAGTTGTGGACGATACAAGTCATACTGCCTACCAGCATGTCATATTTTGGTTCGGCGGTATTGTTGGACGAGACGACCCGGACCAACCTTACGCGTACGCTTACGCGAGACCGGTTCCCTCGACGTGCTTTGCACAGAGATGGCTTGCGGGCGACTGCCTCTCCAACTTTAGTTGAACCAAGTATGGCTACGCCCGGTCCTTGCGAAGGTTAAAACGGAGTCTATTTGACAAACTATCGTTGTGGTTTTGATGCGTAGGTGAGATTGGTTCTTACTTAAGCCCGTAGCAGCCACGTAAAACATGCAACAACAAAGTAGAGGACGTCTAACTTGTTTTTGCAGGGCATGTTGTGATGTGATATGGTCAAGGCATGATGCTGAATTTTATTGTATGAGATGATCATGTTTTGTAACCAAGTTATCGGCAACTGGCAGGAGCCATATGGTTGTCGCTTTATTGTATGCAATGCAATCGCGATGTAATGCTTTACTTTATTACTAAACGGTAGTGATAGTCGTGGAAGCATAAGATTGGCGAGACGACAACGATGCTACGATGGAGATCAAGGTGTCGCGCCGGTGACGATGGTGATCATGACGGTGCTTCGGAGATGGAGATCACAAGCACAAGATGATGATGGCCATATCATATCACTTATATTGATTGCATGTGATGTTTATCTTTTTATGCATCTTATCTTGCTTTGATTGACGGTAGCATTATAAGATGATCTCTCACTAAATTATCAAGAAGTGTTCTCCCTGAGTATGCACCGTTGCAAAAGTTCTTCGTGCTGAGACACCACGTGATGATCGGGTGTGATAGGCTCTACGTTCAAATACAACGGGTGCAAAACAGTTGCGCACGCAGAATACTCAGGTTAAACTTGACGAGCCTAGCATATGCAGATATGGCCTCGGAACACGGAGACCGAAAGGTCGAGCGTGAATCATATAGTAGATATGATCAACATAATGATGTTCACCGATGAAACTACTCCATCTCACGTGATGATCGGACATGGTTTAGTTGATTTGGATCACGTGATCACTTAGAGGATTAGAGGGATGTCTATCTAAGTGGGAGTTCTTTAATAATATGATTAATTGAACTTAAAATTTATCATGAACTTAGTCCCTGATAGTATCTTGCTTGTTTATGTTGATTGTAGATAGATGGCTCGTGCTGTTGTTCCGTTAAATTTTAATGCGTTCCTTGAGAAAGCAAAGTTGAAAGATGATGGTAGCAATTACACGGACTGGGTCCGTAACTTGAGGATTATCCTCATTGCTGCACAGAAGAATTACGTCCTGGAAGCACCGCTGGGTGCCAGGCCTGCTGCTGGAGCAACGCCAGATGTTATGAACGTCTGGCAGAGCAAAGCTGATGACTACTCGATAGTTCAGTGTGCCATGCTTTACGGCTTAGAATCGGGACTTCAACGACGTTTTGAACGTCATGGAGCATATGAGATGTTCCAGGAGTTGAAGTTAATATTTCAAGCAAATGCCCGGATTGAGAGATATGAAGTCTCCAATAAGTTCTATAGCTGCAAGATGGAGAGAACAGTTCTGTCAGTGAGCATATACTCAAAATGTCTGGGTATAATAATCACTTGATTCAATTGGGAGTTAATCTTCCGGATGATTGCGTCATTGACAGAATTCTCCAATCACTGCCACCAAGCTACAAGAGCTTCGTGATGAACTATAATATGCAAGGGATGAACAAGACTATTCCCGAGCTCTTCGCAATGCTGAAAGCTGCGGAGGTAGAAATCAAGAAGGAGCATCAAGTGTTGATGGTTAACAAGACCACTAGTTTCAAGAAAAAGGGCAAAGGGAAGAAAAAGGGGAACTTCAAAAAGAACGGCAAGCAAGTTGCTGCTCAAGAGAAGAAACCCAAGTCTAGACCTAAGCCTGAAACTGAGTGCTTCTACTGCAAGCAGACTGGTCACTGGAAGCGGAACTGCCCCAAGTATTTGGCGGATAAGAAGGATGGCAAGGTGAACAAAGGTATATGTGATATACATGTTATTGATGTGTACCTTACCAATGCTCGCAGTAGCACCTGGGTATTTGATACTGGTTCTGTTGCTAATATTTGCAACTCGAAACAGGGACTACAGAATAAGCGGGCACTGGCAAAGGACGAGGTGACGATGCGCGTGGGAAACGGTTCCAAAGTCGATGTGATCGCGGTCGGCACGCTACCTCTACATCTACCTTCGGGATTAATATTAGACCTAAATAATTGTTATTTGGTGCCAGCGTTGAGCATGAACATTATATCTGGATCTTGTTTAATGCGAGACGGTTATTCATTTAAATCAGAGAATAATGGTTGTTCTATTTATATGAGTAATATCTTTTATGGTCATGCACCCTTGAAGAGTGGTCTATTCTTACTAAATCTCGATAGTAGTAATACACATATTCATAATGTTGAAACCAAAAGATACAGAGTTGATAATGAAAGTGCAACTTATTTGTGGCACTGTCGTTTAGGTCATATCGGTGTAAAACGCATGAAGAAACTCCATACTAATGGACTTTTGGAACCACTTGATTATGAATCACTTGGTACTTGCGAACCGTGCCTCATGGGCAAGATGACTAAAACACCGTTCTCCGGTACTATGGAGAGAGCAACAGATTTGTTGGAAATCATACATACCGATGTATGTGGTCCGATGAATATTGAGGCTCGTGGCGGATATCGTTATTTTCTCACCTTCACAGATGATTTGAGCAGATATGGATATATCTACTTAATGAAGCATAAGTCTGAAACATTTGAAAAGTTCAAAGAATTTCAGAGTGAAGTTGAAAATCATCGTAACAAGAAAATAAAGTTTCTACGATCTGATCGTGGAGGAGAATATTTGAGTTACGAGTTTGGTGTACATTTGAAAAACTGTGGAATAGTTTCGCAACTCACGCCACCCGGAACACCACAGCGTAATGGTGTGTCCGAACGTCGTAATCGTACTTTACTAGATATGGTGCGATCTATGATGTCTCTTACTGATTTACCGCTATCATTTTGGGGATATGCTTTAGAGACGGCCGCATTCACGTTAAATAGGGCACCATCAAAATCCGTTGAGACGACGCCTTATGAACTGTGGTTTGGCAAGAAACCAAAGTTGTCGTTTCTTAAAGTTTGGGGCTGCGATGCTTATGTGAAAAAGCTTCAACCTGATAAGCTCGAACCCAAATCGGAGAAATGTGTATTCATAGGATACCCAAAGGAAACTGTTGGGTACACCTTCTATCACAGATCCGAAGGCAAAACATTCGTTGCTAAGAATGGATCATTTCTAGAGAAGGAGTTTCTCTCGAAAGAAGTGAGTGGGAGGAAAGTAGAACTTGACGAGGTAACTGTACCTGCTCCCTTACTGGAAAGTAGTTCATCACAGAAAACTGTTTCAGTGACACCTACACCAGTTAGTGAGGAAGCCAATGATAATGATCATGAAACTTCAGATCAAGATACTACTGAACTTCGTAGATCAACCAGAGTAAGATCCGCACCAGAGTGGTACGGTAATCCTGTTCTGGAGGTCATGCTACTAGATCATGATGAACCTACGAACTATGAAGAAGCGATGGTGAGCCCAGATTCCGCAAAGTGGCTAGAAGCCATGAAATCTGAGATGGGATCCATGTATGAGAACAAAGTATGGACTTTGGTTGACTTGCCCGATGATCGGCAAGCGATTGAGAATAAATGGATCTTTAAGAAGAAGACTGACGCTGATGGTAATGTTACTGTCTACAAAGCTCGACTTGTCGCAAAAGGTTTTCGGCAAGTTCAAGGAATTGACTACGATGAGACCTTCTCACCCGTAGCGATGCTTAAGTCCGTCCGAATCATGTTAGCAATTGCCGCATTTTATGATTATGAAATTTGGCAAATGGATGTCAAAACTGCATTCCTGAATGGATTCCTGGAAGAAGAGTTGTATATGATGCAACCAGAAGGTTTTGTCGATCCAAAGGGAGCTAACAAAGTGTGCAAGCTCCAGCGATCCATTTATGGACTGGTGCAAGCCTCTCGGAGTTGGAATAAACGTTTTGATAGTGTGATCAAAGCATTTGGTTTTATACAGACTTTTGGAGAAGCCTGTATTTACAAGAAAGTGAGTGGGAGCTCTGTAGCATTTCTGATATTATATGTGGATGACATATTACTGATTGGAAATGATATAGAATTTCTGGATAGCATAAAGGGATACTTGAATAAAAGTTTTTCAATGAAAGACCTCGGTGAAGCTGCTTACATATTAGGCATTAAGATCTATAGAGACAGATCAAGACGCTTAATTGGACTTTCACAAAGCACATACCTTGACAAAATTTTGAAGAAATTCAAAATGGATCAAGCAAAGAAAGGGTTCTTGCCTGTGTTACAAGGTGTGAAATTGAGTAAGACTCAATGCCCGACCACTGCAGAAGATAGAGAGAATATGAAAGATGTTCCCTATGCATCAGCCATAGGCTCTATCATGTATGCAATGCTGTGTACCAGACCTGATGTGTGCCTTGCTATAAGTTTAGCAGGGAGGTACCAAAGTAATCCAGGAATGGATCACTGGACAGCGGTCAAGAACATCCTGAAATACCTGAAAAGGACTAAGGATATGTTTCTCGTATATGGAAGTGACAAAGAGCTCATCGTAAAAGGTTACGTTGATGCAAGCTTTGACACTGATCCGGACGATTCTAAATCGCAAACCGGATACGTGTTTACATTAAACGGTGGAGCTGTCAGTTGGTGCAGTTCTAAACAAAGCGTCGTAGCGGGATCTACATGTGAAGCGGAATACATAGCTGCTTCGGAAGCAGCAAATGAAGGAGTCTGGATGAAGGAGTTCATATCCGATCTAGGTGTCATACCTAGTGCATCGGGTCCAATGAAAATCTTTTGTGACAATACTGGTGCAATTGCCTTGGCAAAGGAATCCAGATTTCACAAAAGGACCAAACACATCAAGAGACGCTTCAACTCCATCCGGGATCTAGTCCAGGTGGGAGACATAGAGATTTGCAAGATACATACGGATCTGAATGTTGCAGACCCGTTGACTAAGCCTCTTCCACGAGCAAAACATGATCAGCACCAAAGCTCCATGGGTGTTAGATTCATTACAGTGTAATCTAGATTATTGACTCTAGTGCAAGTGGGAGACTGAAGGAAATATGCCCTAGAGGCAATAATAAAGTTATTATTTATTTCCTTATAATCATGATAAATGTTTATTATTCATGCTAGAATTGTATTTTCCGGAAACATAATACATGTGTGAATACATAGACAAACAGAGTGTCACTAGTATGCCTCTACTTGACTAGCTCGTTAATCAAAGATGGTTATGTTTCCTAACCATGAACAATGAGTTGTTATTTGATTAACGAGGTCACATCATTAGTAGAATGATCTGATTGACATGACCCATTCCATTAGCTTAGCACCTGATCGTTTAGTATGTTGCTATTGCTTTCTTCATGACTTATACATGTTCCTATGACTATGAGATTATGCAACTCCCGTTTACCGGAGGAACACTTTGGGTACTACCAAACGTCACAACGTAAATGGGTGATTATAAAGGAGTACTACAGGTGTCTCCAATGGTCGATGTTGGGTTGGCGTATTTCGAGATTAGGATTTGTCACTCCGATTGTCGGAGAGGTATCTCTGGGCCCTCTCGGTAATACACATCACATAAGCCTTGCAAGCATTACAACTAATATGTTAGTTGTGAGATGATGTATTACGGAACGAGTAAAGAGACTTGCCGGTAACGAGATTGAACTAGGTATTGGATACCGACGATCGAATCTCGGGCAAGTAACATACCGATGACAAAGGGAACAACGTATGTTGTTATGCGGTCTGACCGATAAAGATCTTCGTAGAATATGTAGGAGCCAATATGGGCATCCAGGTCCCGCTATTGGTTATTGACCAGAGACATGTCTCGGTCATGTCTACATTGTTCTCGAACCCGTAGGGTCCGCACGCTTAAGGTTACGATGACAGTTATATTATGAGTTTATGCATTTTGATGTACCGAAGGTTGTTCGGAGTCCCGGATGTGATCACGGACATGACGAGGAGTCTCGAAATGGTCGAGACGTAAAGATTGATATATTGGAAGCCTATGTTTGGACATCGGAAGTGTTCCGGGTGAAATCGGGATTTTACCGGGTTACCGGGAGGTTACCGGAACCCCCCGGGAGCCATATGGGCCTTCATGGGCCTTAGTGGAAAGGAGAAAGGGGCAGCCCAAGGTGGCTGCGCCTCTTCCCCCTCCCCTAGTCCTATTAGGACTAGGAGAAGGTGGCCGGCCCCCCTCTCTCCCTTCCCCTCCGAGGAATCCTAGTTGGACTAGGATTGGGGGGAGGAATCCTACTCCCAGAGGGAGTAGGACTCTCCTGCGCCTCCCTCTATGGCCGGCCAGCCTCCCCTCCTCTACTCCTTTATATACGGAGGCAGGGGCACCTCTAAACACACAAGTTGACACAAGTTGATCCACGTGATCGATTCCTTAGCCGTGTGCGGTGCCCCCTGCCACCATATTCCTCGATAATACTGTAGCGGAGTTTAGGCGAAGCCCTGCTGCTGTAGTTCATCAAGATCGTCACCACGCCGTCGTGCTGACGGAACTCTTCCCCGACACTTTGCTGGATCGGAGTCCGGGGATCGTCATCGAGCTGAACGTGTGCTCGAACTCGGAGGTGCCGTAGTTTCGGTGCTTGATCGGTTGGATCGTGAAGACATACGACTACTTCCTCTACGTCGTGTCATCGCTTCCGCAGTCGGTCTGCGTAGGGTACGTAGACAACACTCTCCTCTCGTTGCTATGCATCACATGATCCTGTGTGCGCGTAGGAAATTTTTTGAAATTACTACGAAACCCAACAGTAGGGGTCGCACGGAGGCCAAGAAATATGGCGATAGCGTGGGTTGGCCATGTATGATGTAACTACACTCGGCTGTCGTGTTTCGGACTCTTCCGCTCTACTGCGGAGAAGATTGGGTAGATTTTATATCACTGAATAATAAAGAGTCCAGACGCTCCACCGTGAGGTTTCTTGCTCCTTCTCGGTCGTCGGAAAGCGTTCTTCGAAGTTTTGCCGACATGTGGGACATCCAGCATCTAGGTCCACATGTCATGCAAGAAAATGGAGTTAAGTATAGTAGGAGAGACTCACCAACGGTCACGAATATAGGTGGAGTACATGCACGAATCACCTGAAAAAAAGGAATACGAGCACGAAGAGAAGAGAAGAGGTGCAGGCACCGACGTAGGTACTCTTTGCCTCTTTCGCCAATACTCATGTGTGGGTACACGGTGAGCTCATTTCTGTACGAAGAGGCGGCTCACCAGATAATTTGTGAGTGTAGTACGTAGTTGTTCATGGGAACCACGCGTGGACGAATCAAAGTTCGATCATGACGCGGTGGAGCATTTTTATAAATTAAGTTATTCTATTCGATGGCACGTACGCAACATTATTTTATCAATGGAACATGAATCATGCACGCACTAAATGACGGAGGACAAGGAGAAGCTTTTGCTTTATGATAGTGTACAGGTGGCGGACGTGCATTAGTTCATTTGGTGTCAGATTGCCAGAAGTATCTATACTGTAGTACTATCATCATTGTTCGACTTTCGGAAGAGGCGAAGAGCCAAGCGCACTGTCACCTACTCACAGTATAACCGGCCATGTTTGCACGGATTTTTTAACGCAGTACAATCTGAGTGGATTGCTACAATGGTCATCACACGTGAACCAATCAATTCGCACCCTTCCACGCTCCATTTTGTCTTGTGTTCGTTCCTCCGTCCAGCATGCTGACAAGTGGGCCCCATGCTCATGTATGCCAACGTGGTAGTCAGTTATTTTGGTAGAGTCAGCTATCACACCCTTTCGATGCCACGTCAATGTACCCACTAAAAACAAGTTAGACTTGTTCGGTTCAACCGCCTTCCTAGGTTTTGGAGAGGAATTGGCTGTCGTGCAGCGGTACTGTAGGTGGGCAGGCGGCAAAAAACAGAGGAAAACGCGCGAACCAGCTAGACGAGAGATTTGGTTGATTTTATATTGCTGAATAATATAAAATATAATGAGTGCAGATGCTCTACCGTGAGGTTCCTCGCTCCTTCTCGGTCGTCGGGAATCTATGAGGATGTTTGGTTCATGGTCACACCACGTAGAATCTATGAGGTGAGTGTTTGGTTCAAGCCACACCTTAGTCAGGCCACACTTGGACCCCACATGGCATACACACAAAAAATATGGCAAGGTTCCCTTAGGCTTGCCAACTTGTGGCTCTCATTTTGATGAACTAACCTTAGGCAAGCTTGGAAAAAATGTGTGGCGAAGTGTGGCAATGCTAGGCCTAGAAACAAACAGCCCCTTTGCCACAACTAACCTTAGGCAAAGTGTGGCTGCGACAAAAGTGTGGTTATGGCCACCACAAGTGTGGCAAGATTTGGCAAAAGATTGGGCCTATGACATGTGAACCATATAACTAGAGAAGTGTGGCAACCCACAAGTGTGGCAATGAACCAAACACATGTCTAAGATGTTGTGGCATGACTAAGGTTAGACGTGGCAACCTTAGGCTGGGAACCAAACAGGCCCTATGTTCTTCCACTCTTTTTTACATGAGCTTTGCTTATCCTTTTGCCAACACACATGACATCTAGCATCAAGGTGCACGTGTCATGCAAGAAAATGGAGATAAGCAGAGCGTAAGTGAGTCATGCACTTCGATGGCACCTAGTACTACGTAATATTTTTTCTCCTTGATGGCACATGAATAGTACACGTACTCAATGACGGAGCACAGGATGGTAGCTATGGACATGGTCGACCCTTTTTGGAGAGAGTACTAAATAACTTTGTTGTGTCCCGTCAACTCGCAGAACAACGAGAAGCTTGCGAGCAAGTACAATAGGGTGACATAGGCGGGCTATAAGAGATGCCATGTCAGATTTATGTCTAGGTGGAGGACAGAGGAGAGGAGAGAGAAGAGAAGCGGGCTACAAGTTTACAGCCAGCTCTAGCACAAGGTCCAACACCCTTTGTGAGAGGAAAGAGCGGGCCATGTATTAATTGTGTAAGTATACTAGTATGTGTAACTATTGTGTGGGTGGGCTATTAGGTTGGCTACAAGTGACATTTCAACTTCATATAGTGAGTTGTCGGCTATACTATTAACCATGCTCTTACTACGCCTTCTCCCTCGCCAATGCATGCGTGGTGGCTCGCAGCACAAGGAGAAACTTTTGCTTACAAGCGGTGGACGTGCAGCAGTTCATTTGGTGTCAGATTGCCAAAAGTACTACTGTAGTACCATCATTATTGTTCGAATTCCGGAAGAGGAGAAGAGCCAAGCGCAAGGTCACCTACTAACCTAGTACTACTAGTATACTATAGCCAAAGATGGTCCACCTTTTTAGATCATGGTTAATTAATATAGGCGGCTCCTGCAGCGGCACATCATTAACACAGTGCTCTTGCATTAACAAGTACTCTCTTCGTAAGGAAAAATAAAGGATTGGAGTGGCATGTCCACTTGAATCCCATAGCATTAACACAGTGTTCCCCTAAAAAACCAGAGTGTTTCACACAGGAAAAACAAAAGGAAGTGAAAAAAGTTGTGTGGCAACCTTAGGCTGTAAACCAAATAGGACCCATGTATTAATGATATAGTATTATACTAAAGGGACTAACTATTGTACTAGCAAGATATTGGGTTGGCTCTAGATGATGTGTCAACTTCATATAGCTGGATGTTGGCTATACTATTAACCATGCTCTAAGTGTGGTGTGAGTGGGACTAAAGTTTAGTTCCATACTGGTAGGTGAGTGTGAGTTGCACCACTTTATAATGTGATCTATTCTAGCATTTGCATGAGCATGATAATAGGAAACCTACACGCGCGCTCTTCGAGAATGAGCATGTCCAAGGACAAAAACTATGCATGTGGTCTATATTTTTGTTGGTCGGAAAATTTATTTAGTCATTAATTAATAATTAACGGATGCCTTAATTACTCAGCCGTTTTTGATTCTTTTGGATAGTGGGGCTATTATTGACTTGGATGTGGGGTTTGGGCCAAAGGCCTACTATTATACTTGGTCTTACTCGCACGACCGACCTGACAGGCTCTACCCTAGCCGCCGATGTATCATATGGTTTTGCACTGTTCCAAATCATAGCACCGCCATGCAATTCTTCTCCATCCCTCCTTCCGGCGTGCACCGTGAGAAGGGACATAAGTCCTCTGAACCCTGCTTTTTGTGATCCTGTACGGGAGAGGGGCGATCAGGTTTTTGGGGAGCACACTCCTACGACTGCTGCCAGCGACGACTTCATCAACGGCATGAGTGACAACTGTCGGCGTCCTAGGAACGGGGGTCCCCAGACTTGCCTGCCTGCGGCCCGCGGCGTGGCTCCTCCAGCGGCCTTGTATGGCCCATCTTCACTAGCAAACACTCAAGCCCTCGCGAGGGGCCAAGCCTCGCGAGGCGGACGATGCAAGACCTCCTCGAGATGGCCTCACCAGGCCGGCTCGCGAGGGGCGGATAGATCAAGGAAACGGAAACCTCGCGAGGTTTCTGTGACATAAGCCATGATGACTGGAGCCAGGCGGGCACTAGGCGGGTGCCAGCACGCGTAGTGTCCTTGGTTCCTCTTTGGTGCTAAGGAGGCAAGTGCAGGCGAGGAGTTCCAAGGCATCAATCAAAGGTTTCCATATCGGTGCAACAAGACCAAGACCAGCAGGACGGAGGTCACAATGGATCCCAAGACAACGTCACCACCAGAGCCTTTGGCAGGCAAAGACTACTTTTGTCAGGATAGCTTGTACTAGTTGTCTCCCTTCAAATTGTCCGTTGTGGGGTCCCTTCCCGCTCGATATTCGGGAAGAGGACCAAGGCCACTATAAATAGGATTAATCACCACCATAGAAAGGGGACGTGTTATTCAGATCATCCTCAACCACACAAGCTCGCCAAGCAAAAGAACACCTCTCATCAGGAGGCTGTTCTTCCCTTGTAACAGTTCATCCTCAGCCCAAGAGGCAATCCACCACACCACACCGGAGTAGGGTATTACACCACAATGGTGGCCCGAACCAGTATAAATCTTGTGTCTCTTGTTCTTTGGGTCCGTCGAGCTAGGCCGTGAGATCATGATGTGCGCGAGCTAGAGAGGGGGAGAGATCTTCGTGCGCACCCCAGTGTTCGAACCTCGAGGGTTTTGCTGGAACCCGAAATCCGACATTTGGCGCGCCAGGTAGGGGTGCGTCGGAGCCTCTCCTCCGCCAGTTGATCCGCCGACACTCTGTGGTTCCGATGTCTGGCGACCCAAGGACCAACGTCGACCGCTGGGCAGCTTGGCCAACCCGAACGGCGTCATCTGCCCAAGAAGACCTCAACCCGGCACCCCAGGCGGCACAAGCATCACCAAACGCTGCAGGGCGCGAGCGACACGGTCAAGAGCCATCCACCCTTACTCCATGACTAGCGCAGGCAACTGCATGGGCCTCAAGCTATGCTGCGGCCACGGCGCCGCACACTTGGCGGGAACAAGCAAACATGAGGGCCGCGCTCATGGTGGCTCGTGAGCTTCTGCGATGCCGGCTGATGGAGAGCGGCCGGGATGCGTTGCTGGAGCACGTCGTCGAGCTACTAGACGCCACGGCCTCGGGAGCACCACCCTTCTGCTCCTTGCTGACGCCTCAAGCCACGGCTGGATCGCATGGCGGGCCATGCCGCGCCCGCGTGCCCCCCGGAGCACCAGGAGGTTTCATCAACATCAGCGCGACCAACAACACCAGACGCCCAATCACACCCGCGCCACCTCTGATGAGCGCGGGCACGAGCGTTGCTACCCGTGGCCCCAGTGGGGCGCCTGCATAGACGGCGCGCTGGGCAGAGCAACGTGGAGCGTGGGGCACTTCGGCGAGGTCTTCGGGGCGACGGCCTCGGAGGCCTACGTGACCCGCATGATGGACCAGGAGTATGCGCTTGAAGACAACCCCGGCTCGTTCCTCGAGCCAGGCTGGGAGGAGGAGGTGCTAGAAGCTGAGGCCTTCCAGGAGCCTCCTGGGAGCCTCACCAACCATGCCGACAACAACAGCTACAGGGTACCACTAATCTCTCAGGAGCAAGCTTATGCTAACCATGGGTCGCAGGAGGATCAGGTCACAGCGGCGGATGGCGGCCCCAGCTTGACGGCCTCCCGTTTGACAGGAGGATCACACTGGGGGTTGCCGAGGATGAGCCGAGAGCAAGGCCCCTCCCCGCATCACGCGGAGCAAGGCGTCCCCGGAGGTAGGCCCTCTGCCGGGGAGGTGTCGGCGAGCCTTCCCCCGGCAGAGGACCCGTGGTCACCGAGTGCGCCGTTGGCGTCCCCTTTGCCCCTTGGCATCATCCTGGTTTCCAGACGCCTCCAATGGTGGTCGAGGGTGGCGCAAGGCAGGCCCCTTGTCTGGCCATATGAAGTAATGCTCGCGCCTATGAAGATCTCCGCTCGTGACACTCTCACGTAGTAATGAGTGGGGATGTACACGCCCCGGAGTCTCAGGAGTCCCGCCCTCGGGCCTCAGGGGCTCCCTCCCACCTCCTAGTGGCAGCACTTAGCTCCGCGCTGGTGAGAAGACAAGAAGACTAGACTAGGCGCCGGACGCGGCCATTTGCTTTTGATCTCTTTTGTGTAGCCCTGTTTTCTGGCTTTGGATTTAAGTTGAAGCTAAATTTTCATTGGTATGCACGGGGGGTGCCTTTTCTCGTTCGTGCGATTTCTTGCAATCTGGTTCCTTGCCTTGATTCAGAGTTCACCCCTGTTGCCTCCCCCTCACGAGCTCCTCACGAGCGGGGGCTGGGCACGGCACACGCGCGCTGTGCACACGTCCTTCCATGGCTGGTGCTTGCTCCTCGCGAGGCCCTCTCAGACAGGTCGGCAGGCTCCTTAGAAGCTTAAGACCTCACGAGCCGGTCTGGAACTGGCCCGGACTAAGGTAAACTACAGCAGTAAGCTCACGGCGGGACTCACGGGCTCATAAAAACACATCTTCGGCTTGACCTAAAGAATAAAAACAATAATCTGTTTACATGAGGGGCTCCCCCTCCCAAAATGCTCTTACAACTTTCAGGGCCGTGCCCGAGCTTTCGCATGTAGGGTCAATGACATGGGAGCACGGGCTCAACCGGACATATCGCTCACCGCGTCCTCCGAGTCGCCCTCAGACGCGTCGCTGGCGTCGTCGTCACCATCGCTGGCATCACCGTCATCGTCGTCGGCATCGTCGCCGCCATTGCCGGCGCTGATACGTCTCCAACGTATCTATAATTTTTGATTGTTCCATGCTATATTATATCCTGTTTTAAACATTATTGGGCTTTATTATCCAATTTTATATTATTTTTGAGACTAACCTATTAACCGGAGGCCCAACCCAGAATTGCTGTTTTTTTTGCCTATTTTAGGGTTTCGAAGAAAAGGAATATCAAACAGAGTCCAAACGGAATGAAACCTTCGGGAACGTGATTTTCTCACCAAACATGATCCAGGAGACTTGGACCCTACGTCAAGCAACCAACAAGGAGGCCACGAGGTAGGGGGCGCGCCTACCCCCCTGGGCGCGCCCTCCACCCTCGTGGGCCCCCTATTGCTCCACCGACACACTTCTTCCTCCTATATATACCTATGTACCCCCAAACGATCAGATACGGAGCCAAAACCCTAATTCCACCGCCGTAACTTTTGTATCCACGAGATCCCATCTTGGGGCCTGTTCCGGAGCTCCACCGGAGGGGGCATCGATCACGGAGGGCTTCTACATCAACACCATAGCCTCTCCGATGAAGTGTGAGTAGTTTACTTCAGACCTACGGGTCCATAGTTATTAGCTAGATGGCTTCTTCTCTCTTTTTGGATCTCAATACAAAGTTCCGCCCCTCTCTTGTGGAGATCTATTCGATGTAATCTTCTTTTTGCGGTGTGTTTATTGAGACCGATGACTTGTGGGTTTATGATCAAGTTTATCTATGAACAATATTTGAATCTTCTCTGAATTCTTTTATGTATGATTGGTTATCTTTGCAAGTCTCTTTGAATTATCAGTTTGGTTTGGCCTACTAGATTGATCTTTCTTGCAATGGGAGAAGTGCTTATCTTTGGGTTCAATCTTGCAGTGTCCTTTTCCAGTGAAATTAGGGGCAGCAAGGCACGTATTGTATTTTTGCCATCGAGGATAACAAGATGGGGTTTTCATCATATTGCATGAGTTTATCCCTCTACATCATGTCATCTTGCTTAAGGCGTTACTATGTTCTTATGAACTTAATACTCTAGATGCATGCTGGACAGCGGTCGATGTGTGGAGTAATAGTAGTAGATGCAGGCAGGAGTCGGTCTACTTGTCTTGGACGTGATGCCTATATACATGATCATACCTAGATATTCTCATAACTATGCTCAATTCTGTCAATTGCTCAACAATAATTCGTTCATCCACCATAGAATACTTATGCTCTCGAGAGAAGCCACTAGTGAAACCTATGGCCCCCGGGTCTATCTTCATTATATTAATCTTCCAACACTTGTTATTTTCATTGCTTTTTATTTTACTTTGCATCTTTATCATAAAAATACCTAAAAAATTATCTTATCATATCTATCAGATCTCACTCTCGTAATTGACCATGTAGGGATTGACAACCCCTATCGCATTGGTTGCAAGGATTTATTTGTTTTGTGCAGGTGCGAGGGACTTGCGCGTAGCCTCCAACTGGATTGATACCTTGGTTCTCAAAAATGAGGGAAATACTTACGCTACTCTGCTGCATCACCCTTTCCTCTTCAAGGGAAAACCAATGCAAGTGCTCAAGAGGTAGCAAGAAGGATTTCTGGCGCCGTTGCCGGGGAGGTCTACGCAAAAGTCAACATACCAAGTACCCATCACAAACCCTTATCTCCCGCATTACATTATTTGCATTTGCCTCTCATTTTCCTCTCCCCCACTTCACCCTTGCCGTTTTATTCGCCCTCTCTTTTCCTTTCGCCCTTTTTCCGTTTGCTTTAATGTCTTACTTGGCTCGTTTGCTCGTTTGGTTGGAATAGTTATTTATTTATTGCTAAACAAAGAACCTAAGATATATGGATCCTCATCCGCTTGCTAATCTTTTTAAGAGATCCAATTATGATGAACCAATTGCTAGTGAGTTTTGTGCACTAGATTATCTTTATGAGGTTTTGCTTGAAATTCATGAATCTGAAAAGTGTGATGAACTACTTTATGATGCGATTCACGATAGATCTTTGAATAAAAGCATGATTGCAATGATTTTATTATAAATTCTATTTATGTAAATTGTGCTAATAATATGCGAAACCCTAAGCTTGGGGATGCTAGTTTTGCTATGTCCTCTACTTGTTGCAATGATCATGATTGGGGTCATTCTTCTTATGATATTGAAAATTTATTTAAGCCCCATGATGAATATGAGATTGATAATAGTGTTTGCAATATTATTAAAAGTGGGTTTGGAAAGGTCATGACTTTAGTTAATGTTAATCCCACTATTTTGGAAGAGTGTCAACTTTGCATGCATGTGGATCGTGTTGAAAATATTTTATGTGATAGCTATTTTGTTGAATTTGCTTAGGATCATACATGTAATTATTACGAGAGAGGAAAATATGGTGGTAGAAATTTTCATGTTACTAAATTACCTCTCGTTATGTTGAGATTCCTATTGTTTCTTTCCGCTTCCTTGCATATGCTAGTCTTTGCTTGCCTTGATAATTTGTTTGCCTGTAAGATGCCTATGCATAGGAAGTATGTTAGACTTAGATGTGTTTGTCACGTGTTTTATGATGCTCTCTTTGTGCTTCAATTCTTGTCTTTCATGTGAGCATCATTGAAATATTATGCCTAGCTATACGGCTTTAAAGAAAATTGCTTGTTGGGAGACAACCCGATATTTTTCCTTGCTGTTATTCAATACATAATTTAGTTAGCCTCTGTTTTGGTTGTGTTTTTTGTGTTTAATTAGTGTTTGTTCCAAGTAGAACCGTTGGGAAGACTTGGGGAGAGTCTGGTTAATCTTGCTGTAAAAAACAGAAACTTTAGCGCTCACGAGAACTGCTGCCATTTTTATTTGGAAAGTTCTATTTAGTTAATTATTTTTGCATATGATTATTATATAAATTCCTCACGTCCAGAAATTTATTTTAGAATTTTTGTGGTTCCATATCTTGCGCTAGCTACAGATTACTACAGACTGTTCTGTTTTTGACAGATTCTGTTTTTCGTGTGTTGTTTGCTTATTTTGATGAATCTATGGCTAGTAAAATAGTTTATAAACCATAGAGAAGTTGGAATACAGTAGGTTTAACACCAATATAAATAAATAATGAGTTCATTACAGTACCTTGAAGTGGTCTTTTGTTTTCTTTCGCTAATGGAGCTCACGAGATTTTCTACTTTAAGTTTTGTGTTGTTAAGTTTTCAAGTTTTTGGGTAAGGATTTGATGGATTATGGAACAAGGAGTGGCAAGAGCCTAAGCTTGGGGATGCCCATGGAACCCCCAAGATAATCTAATGACACCTAAAAGCCAAAGCTTGGGTATGCCCCGGAAGGCATCCCCTCTTTCATCTACTTCTATCGGTAACTTTACTTGGAGCTATATTTTTATTCACCACATGATATGTGTTTTGCTTGCAGCGTCTTGTATTATTTGAGTCTTTATTTGTTAGTTTACCACAATCATCCTTTCTGCACACACCTTTTGAGAGAGATACACATGATTCGGAAATTGTTAGAATACTCTATGTACTTCACTTATATCTTTTGAGTTTTATAGTTTTTGCTCTAGTGCTTCACTTATATCTTTTAGAGCACGTCGATGGATTTGTTTTATAGAAACTATTGTTCTCTCATGCTTCACTTAGATTATTTTGAGAGTCCTACAAAACTGCATGGTTTTTTGCTTTAATTTCTTTAGGCATTCAAGATTAATAAAATTCTCTTATGAGTGTGTTGAGACTTATGAATTGTGGGTTTATGATCAAGTTTATCTATGAACAATATTTGAATCTTCTCTGAATTATTTTATGTATGATTGGTTATATTTGCAAGTCTCTTCGAATTATCAGCTTGGTTTGGCCTACTAGATTGATCTTTCTTGCAATGGGAGAAGTGCTTAGCTTTGGGTTCAATCTTGCGATGTCCTTTCCCAGTGAAAGTAGGGGCAGCAAGGCACGTATTGTATTGTTGCCATCGAGTATAACAAGATGGGGTTTTCATCATATTGCATGAGTTTATCCTTCTACATCATGTCATCTTGCTTAAGGCGTTACTATGTTATTATGAACTTAATACTCTAGATGCATGCTGGATAGCGGTCGATGTGTGGAGTAAGTGACCGTGTAGGGATTGACAACCACTATCGCGTTGGTTGCGAGGATTTATTTGTTTTGTGCAGGTGCGAGGGACTTGCGCGTAGCCTCCTACTGGATTTATACCTTGGTTCTCAAAACTGAGGGAAATACATACGCTACTCTGCCACATCACCCTTTCCTCTTCAAGGGAAAACCAACACAAGTGCTCAAGAGGTAGCAGGCGCCGCCCTCACCATCTCCAACACGTCGCCTTCGTCTGCAATGACCACCACCATGTCATCCTAAGGCCCTGACTAGATCATCCACGTTGTCCTCTACCCAGCGTGCCAGGTCGCCCCGGATGGCCTCGGGCACAGGGGCAATGGCGGTGTCGAAATTGAAGTTGGGGTAGGTGTTCTAGATATGGCTGAAGACACGGGAGAACGTGCGCCTGAGCAGGTCGCGGCTCCTCTCTTCAATGAGCACGCGGGCCCTCTCAGATCGACTCTCCAGGCATGCCACCACGTTGGTGAGGAAAAGGAGGTGACTGGCATAATCGTTCGAGTGGGGATGAGGGGCACCTTCGTCGCAGATGGCGCCCAGTGCCGCGTTGGCTCTGATCCTGAGGCTTTGGAGCATGGGGGCGTGCTTGCGCTCCAGCGTCCATCGCCGGAGCACTTCTTCCCTGCTCTGCTGCGTGTAGGACTCAGCGCTGGTGACCCACTGCTGAAGGGAAAGCAGCTCGGCACGGGCAGAAGGTAGCTCATCTTGCACTAAGGTCAGGGCGGCTGCGGTGGCTTTCTCGCGATGTCCCGCCTCGGCCAACCCTGACCCGAGGGTAGTAGCCATGCCCACAGCTTCGGCTTCCACGAGCTTCAGCTTCAGGTCGTACCTGCCCTCAAGTTCCGCGCGAGCCTCGGCCACCCGGTGGTCGACCTCCTCCTGAGCCCTGGCCTCGCGCACACCGACAACATCCTCCGCTTGGGCGACTTGGCATTCCCTCGTCTCCAACCGCTCGAACTCAAGGCTGCGCTCCGCGGCTTCTAGCGACTACGCTTCCTCACGCTTCAGGATCTCTTCCTCGTCGGCAGGCGTCCCCTTCATCGACGCTAGGACGGCCTTGCGCACCTCCACTTGCCGCTCCAAGGAGGCGCTCCAGGCTTGGAGCTCCCATGCACATTTCTCTGCGGCCTCACGGCGACGGTCGGCTTCTCGGGCTTCTTCCAAGGCTCTAGCGTAGGCCTCATGCGAGGTCGCAAGAGACGCCTTGGCCTTCACATTGTCAAGCTCGTGCTGGTGGCGCCCAAGGTTGATGGCACCTTTAGTTTGTGCCGCTCCTCCGTCAGCCTAAGACTCTCGGCCTTGAGGCGCGCATCTACATCCACAAGTTCTCCACCAAGCCGGCTTATCACTCCCATCACCTCCCGAAAGAGCTCGTGGAAGACGACACTCCGTTCGTGCGCAAGCTTGAGCGCGCGGCCGATTCCGTCTTCCACAGCAGGGGTCGTCGAAGGGGCCCGAAGCGGCTCACTCCCTCCCGGCAGGGGGCTGGGGGCTGGCGCTTCCCCGATCATCATCTGGGCCATGACGGAGGCCTGGATGAGGGAGGGCCCCATGCTCGAAGTAGAAGCCAAGACCGAAGCCATCCAGCCTCCATCCACAACCAGAGGAGGTGCCCTTGGCACGCTCGTCGCACCCCCGACAAGGCCGATAAGAAGAGACGACAGGAGCGGGGGCTCGAGGTGCCAAGCTAGCGTGTCCGCCTCTCCGGCCGACCTCGCGCCGGGGTCGGCATGCTGGCTCAGGACGCTCAGGGCTAGTAGGAGATTCGAGGCAGTAGGAGGTTGCTTCCCGGGAGGCTTCGCAACCTTAGTAGAAGGGGACCTGAAGAGCCACTGTCAGGAAGGGAAGCATCACTCGAGGAATTATAAGGATAAGGTAACTACTCATCTATGGCGATGTACTTCCTGTGTTTCAACGATCGGAAGGCGCCACTGCAGCAGCTTGGGGACCCCTTCCTCTTTCGGAGCGCTTCAAAGTCCACACGGAGCCGGCCGGACCGCTGGACGTGGCGACCAGCGCAGGGCGCAACTGGTGAAGCGCCCGAGGAGACGACCTCAGGAGCACCAAGCCGGGGAGAGCCATCAGGCTCCACCTCGCAATGGCCTGCAATGGCCTCGGGAGCTTCGGCCTGAGGAGGAGCGGATTGCGTCGCCCCCTCAACTTCCACCCTAGGGCAAGAGTCATGGGCTCTCGGAGACGGCACCTCAGGAGCCATGGGAGGTGTCGACACCTCGTTACCCACGCCCCAGCCTCTGTTGGTGCTTGCCCCCTCCCCCGCGTCCGCTCTTGGGGCAAGATCGGCGCCATCAACAAGGAGGGCAACTACGGTGACAGGGTTCTCGTGGGGCCCTTAAGGCCAACCGGACGCAACCCCCATTCATCAAAGGGGGGTATCTGCCCCGTGAACTCCACTGTGTTTGATCAGCAGTACAAGAGACAACCCTCCGGTGGCATATCGGATGGCGAGGGGTGTCCTACCAGGACCTCGAGCACCGTCCTTTGTGCCTCGAGCAGAAACCCCGTATCCTGAAGCCTCATGCGATCCAGGCCGACAGACAGGGCCCACTGTCAGTGTCAAAACTGGCGGATCTTGTGTAGGGGGTCCCGAACTGTGCGTCTAAGGTCGATGGTAAGAGGAGACAGGGAACACGATGTTTACCCTGGTTCGGGCCGTCTCTATGGAGGTAATACCCTACTTCCTGCTTGATTGATCTTGATGAATATGAGTATTACAAGAGTTGATCTACCACGAGATCGTAATGGCTAAACCCTAGAAGTCTAGCCTATATGACTATGGTAATGAGTATCCTTCCCTTCGGACTAAGTCCTCCAGTTTATATAGACACCGGAAGGATCTAGGGTTACACAAGGTCGGTTACAAAGAAGGGAATCTACATATTCTGTCGTCAAGCTTGCCTTCCACGCCAAGGAGAGTCCCATCCGGACACAGGTGTAGTCTTCGGTCTTCGTATCTTCACAGCCCATCAGTCCGACCCACGGCTAATAGGCCGGACACCTGAGGACCCCTTAGTACAGGACTCCCTCAGTAGCCCCTGAACCAGGCTTCAATGACAAGGTATCCGGCGCATAGATCTATCTTCGGCATTGCAAGGCGGGTTCCTCCTTCCGAACCCCAAGATAGTCTTCGGACGTATTGATAGTGTCCGGACCTGTAACACACACCCCACACACAACTGCAGAGAAAATATAATAATCCACGTGTCTAATCCGTGGACAACTTTTTACAACATGACATCACGTCTGTCCAGTCATAATTTCGAACTGTTTTTATCTCTCATTCCGCGTTTCAAGATGCGGTTTCCATTGGCACGTCCTGCAAAGCAGAGACCGTGTCCCCGTATTGTGGGATTTTCATTCATACGGGCATGGGTAACCCAACCGTGCCGTTTACACAACCCTTGGGAGTAGGCGAATTTTAAGGCGAGTGGGGAGACGTTCAATATTTATCGCCTTTAAAAGGAGATAAGAATCCATTTCCTTCACCCACGCCTTCTCTCTTCTTCTGCCCTTCCACTCTCGAGCTCCAGCGCCCAAGTTCTCATCTTCTCTGTCTCGAGCAAGCACTCAACCATGTCCGGATCCGGAGCTGGTGGCAAGTGGATGGCCTCCTCTGTTAAGAAGAAAGACATCAAGGAGCTCCGAGAGGCCGGATACCTGGCCAAGGAAATCATTCACCATCTCCCGTCTGAGGGATATATCATCCCTACCCTAGAGCCTCATGAGAGGGTTGTGTTTCTCACACATTTCGTCCGCGGGCTGGGATTCCCTCTCCACCCATTTGTCCGCGAACTGATGTTTTACTACGGGCTGGACTTTCATGATCTAGCCCCCAATTTTATCCTCAACATCTCGGCATTTATAATCGTTTGCGAGGCCTTTCTTCGTATCCCACCTCACTTCGGCTTATGGCTGAAGACCTTCAATGTAAAGCCGAAGGTGCTGAGAGGCCAAAAAGCAGAGTGCGGAGGTGCCATGGTGGGCAAGATGCCCAACGTCACATGGAACGAAGGCTCCTTTGTAGAGACGGTGAAGGGGTGGCAGTCGGGGTGGTTCTACATCACCAAGCCGCGCGACACCAACTGGGCGGCGGCCCCTGAATTCTGATCCGGAGTTCCGATGCGGCTCACCTCCTGGCAAGAGAAGGGCCTAACCTGGGGCTCTTCGAACGAGCTAACTAGGCTCCAGACGTGCGTCCAGAACATGATAACCAAGAGAATAAAACTCGTCAACGTGATCCAGGTTATGCTCATTCGCCGGATCCTTCCGTGCCAACGCCGGACTTGCTATTTGTGGGAGTTCGATCCGGCCAAGCACCAGACGCTGCTAGAGCTCTTTGGCACGACGCACAAAGACATCTAGAAAGTGCTTTTCAATGCCGGCGAGACACCACTGCCCACAACCGAGGATCGTGGGCTCAGCTTAAAACGCTAGGTTAATTCGGTAAGTTCTTTCATGTTTTCAAGGTATAGCCTTTACCGACATATTCTAAGAAGGAGTCTAAGCCTCCCTACCAATTTTTTAGGCCTCGATCAATATAGCTAGGCATATTAACTGTCCGGCTCCGCTACCCGAAGACCAAGAGAACCCGCTTCTGACATAGATGCTGTTCCCGACACCTTATGATGTGCCAGAGAAGAAGGCCAAGAAAACGGCCAAGGGGGTCCGGAGTGGCCTTCGCCAAAAAGGCGCTTCGGACGCGACGTTGGAAGACGGGACTCGCTCCTCGGTTACCTAAGATGACGACGAGGAGGAGGAAGAAAGCGACTCCATCCTTGAGGGGGAAGGAAGAAAAGGGGGGCCTCCCTAAATTTGGAGGCGAAGGTGCCCAAGAGGGGGAAGGGTTCCCTCGCGGATAACTCCGTGTGGGATGTCGATAGCAGTCCGCAGCGACCCCCCAGAACCAAGCCTCAGGCCGCCTCGTAAGTACCTTTATGCACATCCAAATGTTTGGCCTTCCCACTTTGCAATATAGGTATGTTTAAATTGTGCTATTGCAGTCCGGCCTGCAACAGCTCCCCGCGATCCTCAACAGGCGGTTCGCTAGATTCAAAGGAGATGGCCAGCGTGTCACTGCCGCACGCTCACTCTCCCTCGGCCAAGGGTGATGAAGAGGTGGTGTCCCGAAGGACCTTCCCAGGTCAGGGAGAGGTTCCGGAGGTCATCGGGGTGGCGCCCAAGGATGACTCGTCGGCCGCCGGACACATGGGGGAAAAAGCCCTCATGGGGACTGGAGATGGGGGCCAAGTTCCGTTCGGCCCCCAGCCGGATACCATTCCGGAGACCTACACGGCTCCGGATTCCAGCGAATGGCCTTCCCCTAAAGGAGGAGGTGTGGCTGTTCCATCGGTGACCTCTGTCCAACCAGAGGCACCTGATAATCTACTGGAAGCGCCATGCGGCGCTTTTGTTGTGGATGAACACCGTGTCCTTATGGGTACGGTGATCGAGAAGGTTCAGTCTGCCAAAAACGGACTAACCGAAGCTTGCGCTAGCCTTTTAACAGGCTTTGAGGTAATAATTGTAAAAATAATATCACAGCGTAGACAGTAGCCCCTAATGCTTTGTTCGGTGTTCGGAAAGAAAAAGCCAAACAGAGGATCAAAACAATTTTCGCAGGAGGCTAACATAAGATGTGTATGTGAATAAGCAGGCGTCGCTGCTGGCTGCTGCCGCTCATACTGCAGAGGTCTCCAACCTAAAGCAGAGCCTGGAGCGGGCCGAAGAGGAGGTCGGCCTCATGAAGAAGCAGCTGGAGGACAGCCAAGGTACGCAGTGACCTGCGCGTGAATTGAGGAAGGATGAATGTTTCGTGCTGACTAAAGTGTCATGAGTTTTATTAGGGGCCACGACCGAGGTGGCGGCCCTCAAGAAGGCGTTAGCCGAGGCCGAGGACAAAGTGGCCGAGGAGCGCGCTACGCGTGAGAAGCATGAGGCTCGGGTTGGCGAGGTCCAGCAATAGCTCCAGGATGCTGTCAAGAAGTACGAGTCCTTGGAGCGTGATTCTAAGACGCAAGTGTCCGAACTTGCGAATGCCCGCCGAAGCACACAAGAGGCTCGAGCCGAGGCCTAGAGTGCCCTTATGGAAATCCAAGCGGCCAAGAAGATCGTGGCGGGTAAGGCTTTCATTATGCAAGCAAATATGTGAAGGAAGCATTCCTTTTACTTACCTGCGTTTGGAGCTCTCCAGGGGCGTTTATGGATTTGCCGCGCAGTGTATCAGATGCTGCCAAGTTCTATCGAGCCAAAGAAGGGAGTTCTATGGAGAAGCTGTTCTGGTCTCAATATCTTGGACCAAAACATCCGTTGTCCTTCAGCGACCAGCTGAAACAGCCGGCTGAGCTGCACAAGGCGGCTGAGCTAGCCATGAAGGAGCTGATAGTCCGACTATGGCCTGCCGTGCCGATACCCAGCAGCTACTTCGGACTTGTGAAGCGGCTTGTTGATGCCTGCCCACTTCTTGAGGTTATAAAGTGGTCGGTCTGTATCGAAGGTGCACGGATGGCCTTTGCCCGCGTCAAGAGGCATTGGGCGAAGATGGATGCCAAGAAGCTAATGACCGAGGGGCCACCTGAGGGCAAGGAGCACCGCCGACCCGAGGTATATTTTGATGGTGTCTTGGAGGATCTCGCATTGTTGCGGACCATTGTGAAAAAGACACTATCCCTGAATGAATGTACTCAAGCTCCCTCGACCTTGTAAAACAAGGTGTTTATGCAATATAATGCTTGTTATGTTTTAAGCAATTTACTTCCTGTGCGGACGTGTTGTATGAAATCTGAGGGTTAACCAGTCGTCGGCTTCTGCCCCCACGTAGGTAGTACGAGGGTGTTCGGGATGGAATCTAAACAATCTTGATCCAATTAGATGGTCCATGAAGGAGTTGTTTAGCGCAATGAACCAGGCAACCAGACTATGCGGCTGTAACGCCCTCACTTAGCCATAGGAGTTTGACAATAAAAACATGGGCGCAGCCCCTAGTATCTGGACTAGAGTACTATAAGCGTCTGATCGGGAAGTACCAATCCTTCGCGTAATGCGGACGAAATCTCCAATGATTTGTAACCTTTGAACAGCTGACCGGCTCTCGCCGCATCATGACAGTCAGTTTTCGGCTTCCTCTACTGAGGTCTCCATTGGATAAACCAAGGCACAATCGTAGTCGCTCTCCCTTTACTACCTTCGCCGATATAGCGGAATGTAAGGTAGCAAGCACAGGAGCCGGGTAACCCAACTATTGACCAAAGACATGATTCAGAGCCAATGCATATAATGCTAAATTCGGGGTGTCGAACTATACTTATAAAAAGTGTTCGGACTTTTGTTGCCGTAATGTGGGGTGCTATAAAGCCCCTGGCAAACATCAAACGTACCAAAGTGTACGAGTGCTACCTGATAGGGTTATCCATAGGGGAACTATGAGAAAAAACAGAAAGAAAGCAGAAAAGGTGCAAAGGTAAAAAGCTGGGGTCCTAGAACTCCAGCCGTAAACTATTCTCATTGTAATTTAATTAGCACGTCGAAGCGCGTTGATATAGGTAGTGCGATAAGCAACATGCTATTTAACATGCGGAAACCAAGGGAGAGCTGCATGTGGGTCCTGAAAAACAGGTAGAGTTATCGTTAACGGAATCACCTAAAAAGTCCCCCATATATCTGTGTTTCTCGCCGTCTTGGTGTGTTTATCCTTCAAGAGGACCGATAACCAGACCACCCGATGGGGTCTGTGCGATCGATACCTGAAAAGGAGACAAGTAAAAGTGAAAGTATGTGTGTATCTGATGTCAGTTGAGCCATACTATGGACCACAAGCTAGCTATGCCTCCGTCGACGCCCATGTGATTTTGAGTGCGTAGTTATGTACGCGCGGCACGAATGCCACCACTTGATCAGGACTGAGACGGAGGCCGGATTGCTAGTCGAGCTCCTGACGAGCCGAGCTCTCCTGCTGCAGAGTAGTTCGGACCCTCTTAACAGTGTCCGTGGGCTCGGCAGCCGAATTAAGGTTCTGCTTGAGAAGGCTGCTCTATACTTCTGCTACTAAGGTAGCTGTGTGCTCTTCTGTACGGAGGGAGTGCTTCGTATTTCCATTGACCATTATGATGCCGCGTGGACCGGGCATCTTGAGCTTGAGATAAGCATAGTGTGGTACTGTGTTGAATCGAGCAAATGTAGTTCATCCGAGCAGTGCATGATAGCCACTGCGGAAGGGGACGATATCGAAGATTAACTCCTCGCTTCGGAAGTTGTCCAGAGATCCGAAGACAACCTCTAATGTGATTGAGCTCGTACAGCGGGCCTCTACGCCTGGTATGACTCCTTTAAAGGTAGTCTTTGTAGGCTTGATCCTTGATGGGTTAATGCCCATTTTTCGCGTTGTATCCTGATAGAGCAGATTAAGGCTGCTACCTCCATCCATAAGGACGCGAGTCAGGTGGAACCCATCAATTATTGGGTCTAGGACCAGTGCGGCTGAGCCACCGTGACGGATACTGGTTGGATGATCCTGGTGATCAAAAGTGATCGGGCATGACGACCATGGATTAAATTTTGGGGCGACTGGCTCTATCGCGCAGACGTCCCTGAGCGCACGCTTGCGCTCCCTCTTGGGGATGTTGGTAGCATATATCATGTTCACCATTTTGACATGAGGGGGAAACTTCTTCTGTCCCCCTGTGTTTGGTTGCCATGGCTCTTTGTCAGCGTCCTCACTTTGCGATCCCTTTTCCCTGTTCTTGGCGTTTAATTTGCCGGCTTGTTTAAAAACCCACCAATCTCTATTTGTATGATTGGGTGGTTTGTCCGGGGTGCCATGAATCTGGCACGGACGATCAAGTATGCGGTCCAAGCTGGATGGGCCTGAATTGTTCTTTTGGAACGGCTTCTTCCGTTGACCAGACTTAGAGCCACTGAATCTGGCAATGACCGCCGTATCCTCGGTGTTGTCACTGTTGTTTCGATGCTTGTATCTGTTGCGTCGAGATTTGTCTTTGTTGTTTTTAACTTCAGGGGTGCCGGTGTCGCTTGCATTGTTTTTGCTACGGGCCAACCAACTGTCCTCGCCTACACAAAAGCGGGTCATGAGTGCCGTGGGGGCCGCCGTGGATTTTGGCTTTTCTTGGCCGACATGGCGAGCGAGCCATTCGCCGCGAATGCCGTGCTTGAAGGTTGCTAGGGCTTCGGCATCTGGACAATCGATGATTTGGTTCTTTTTAGTTAGGAACCTTGTCCAAAATTTCCTGGCGGACTCACCGGGCTGTTGCACTATATGTCTTAAGTCATCAGCGTCCGGAGGTCGAACATATGTACCTTGGAAGTTACCGAGGAAGGCCTCTTCCAAGTCCTCCCAGTTGCTAATAGAATTTTTAGACAAACTGTTTAGCTAATGCCGAGTCGTACCTTTGAGTTTTAAAGGGAGGTATTTGATGGCGCAGAGGTCATTACCATGGGCCATATGAAATGTGGAGAATCAAGTCTTCGATCCACACCGCGGGGTCCGTGGTTCCATCGTATGATTCGATATTCACGGGCTTAAACCCATATCGGAATTCATGATCCAGGACCTCATCAATGAAGCAATGAGGGTGTGCGGAGCCTCTATATCGGGTCGTGTCGCGACGTAGCTCTGAAGGAGTTCGTCTGCGATTTTCAACCCGCACATGACTAAGTTTGTCATGTTCGAATAGGTTTCCGTCATCGCTTGTTGAGGCATGTCCTCATGATCCGTAGATTGATCTGGTATGTCCAGCTTTATTGTTCAGGTTTTGCCGGAGATCATATGTATGGTCATGGGCTAATTTACCTCTACCTGTGCGATGAGGCGAGGCGGGCTGGTGTTCGGCGTGAGTTTCTGTTTTGTCTCGACCACGTGGTGGTCGGTCAGCCGCATTGTACGATGGTGGTATGTATTCCGGCGCCTCCTCGTCAAACTAAGGTAGCAATTTGCGCTTTGGGTAGCTTTTGGTTGGGAGCTTGAGGCCGTATTCTTCGGCTGCTAGGACATTAGTCCATTTATCATTGAGCAGATCTTGGTCAGCTTGAAGCTGCTGCTGCTTCTTTTTCAGGCTCCTTGCAGTGGCTATTAGCTAGCGCTTGAAGCGCTCTTGCTCAAGAGGTTCCTCAGGCACGATGAAATCCTCGGTGCCGAGGCTCACCTCATCCTCGGAGAGTGGAAGGTAATTATCACCCTCCGAATCTTTGTGTGTGGCCTGTTTACCAGGGCTGGCCTGCACATCTCTCGTTCATCTTGTTCATTAGCTGTATCAACGGGTTCCTCGTTGTCTTCGACACCTTCTGGGGTGTTATCTTCTCCTGTGCCAGTGTTGCTATCTTTACTGTGGCGTGACTTGGAGCGGGGCCGCTGACGCCTGCGCTTGGACTGTATTTCGGAGGGTTTATACTCAGCTGGATCTTCCTTGTCATCGCCGCTGTTCTCCTTTGGTTCATCCACCATAACATCATACGAGGAAGTGGCCGTCCAGCGTCCGGTGAACGGCGGGTTTTGGGCCTCTTCTTCTCCGGCATCGTCGTCCATACCGTCGATGTCCTCGGAGTCGTAATCAAGTGTGTCGGTTAAATCCTCGACTGTGGCTATGAAGTGGGTGGCGGGTGGGAAGCAAAATTCTCCACCGTTAGCCCCTTGTTCGAGCCGGATATAGTTTGGCTGTGAGTCCTCCGCCAAGGACAGGTTCTTCAGTGAGTTTAGCACATCGCCTAAAGGCGAGTGCTAGAAGATGTCTGCGGTGCTAAATTCAAAGATTGATAAACGATCAAGCTCGGCGTCCACATGCTCACGTGGTTCGAAGCTTACGTCCGGAGACAAGTCTGGAGTTCCGGTGACAAAGACGTCGTGAGAGGTTAAGTCTATGTACTGCTCCAGCGCCGTGGAATCTATGGCCTCCGTGGCGGGGTTAATCCTCCCGTCCTTGGATGGCGCGGCTTGCTCCAGATCTAAGGTCAGAGCGGTTACAGGAGCAATCTCCTGGATGCGGCCTGATGACAGATTTAGGTCATGACCATCGGAGTGACCGGGAGAGGCTACCGCGATCTCGAATCCGGCGAAGATCAAGTCTCCACGGATGTCCGCAATGTAGTTCAAGCTCCCAAATTTGACCTGATGTCCAGGGGCGTAGCTTTCGATCTGCTCCAGAAGGCCAAACGAGTTGGCCCGCAGTGCGAAGCCATCAAACACGAAGATCTCTTCGAGGAGGAAAGTTTCTCCTTGGACAGCGTCATTATTGATGATTGAAGGGGCCATCAAACCTTTTGGTGACAACATAGTGGAACTCTCAATGAAAGCACCAATGTCGGTGTCAAAACCGGCGAATCTCGGGTAGGGGGTCCCGAACTGTGCGTCTAAGGTCGATGGTAACAGGAGACAGGGGACACAATGTTTACCCAGGTTCGGGACCTCTCTATGGAGGTAATACCCTACTTACTACTTGATTGATCTTGATGAATATGAGTATTACAAGAGTTGATCTACCACGAGATCGTAATGGCTAAACCATAGAAGTCTAGCCTATATGACTATGGTAATGAGTATCCCTCCCTCCGGACTAAGTCCTCCGGTTTATATAGACACTGGAAGGATCTAGGGTTACACAAGGTCGGTTACAAAGAAGGGAATCTACATATTCCATTGCCAAGCTTGCCTTCCACGCCAAGGAGAGTCCCATCCGGACACGGGTGCAGTCTTCGGTCTTCGTATCTTCACAGCCCATCAGTCCGGCCCACGGCTAACAGGCCGGACGCCCGAGGACCCCTTAGTCCAGGACTCCCTCACCCACATCGGCTGGGAATGGCACTAGAATGGGGTGACGCGGCATCGGAGGAACTCCTTCATCGCCATGGGTGCAGTCAAGCCAAGATCTTTCAGCCTATTCAAGCAGAGCTGGGGATGGAGGCCGCCGACGGAGGCAAGAGCAAAGGGTTGAGCACTCGAACATCCACATACACCCACCGTGTCCGAAACCCGCTTGCAGACGGCGGGAGGTCAAAGTCAATCCCCGAGCCGGCCGTCGCTGCCACGGCCTGGAAGCTCAGACACCCCAAGCATTGTTGGGGGTCGGTCAAGTGCAGCGAGAAGAAATGCCGTATAAGGGCCACGGAGGGGGCGATGCCCACCATGGCCTCGCAGACAAAGGCAAAGACGACAAGAAGAGAAACTGATTGGGGATCTAGGTGCAACATATGAATCTGGTAATGGGAAAGCACGGCGTTGAAGAAGGCGGAGAAGGGAGGGACCAAACCAGCCCACAGGGCTTCGACGAAGAATGGGACCTCGGTGGCTGTCCTGTCGACAGAAGCTCGGGACGCAGTGAGGGAGTCCTGGACTAACAGGTCCTCGGGCGTCCGACCTATTAGACATGGGCCGGACTGATGGGTTGTGAAGATACAAAGACCGAAGACTCTACTCGTGTCCGGATGGGACTCTCCTTAGCGTGGAAGGCAAGCTTGGCGTCCGAATATGAAGATTCCTTTCTCTGTGATCGACCTTGTGTAACCCTAGATCCCTCCGGTGTCTATATAAACCGGAGGGCTAGGTCCGTAGGGATATATCCTCATAATCATAGTCAGACAGGCTAGACTTTTAGGGTTTAGCCATTACGATCTCGTGGTAGATCAACTCTAGTAATACTCATATTCATCAAGATCAATCAAGTAGGAAGTAGGGTATTACCTCCATAGAGAGGGCCCTAACCTGGGTAAACATTGTGTCCCCTCTCTCCTGTTACCATCGACCTTACACGCACAGTTTGGGACCCCCAACCCGAGATCCGCCGGTTTTGACACCGACATTGGTGCTTTCATTGAGAGTTCCACTGTGCCGTCGTCAAAAGGATTGATGGCTCCTTCTACCATTTTGAATGATGCTGTCCAAGGGGAAGTCTTCCTCCCCAGACAGATCTTCGTATTCGGCGGCTTTGCACTGCGGGCCAACTCGCTTGGTCACCTGGAGCAGATCGAAAGCTACGCCCCTGGCCATCAGGTCAGATTTGGAATCTTGAACTACATCGCGGATATCCATGGAGACTTGATCTTTGACGGATCCGAGACCACGGCAACCGCTCCCTGCCACCACGGTGAACATGACATAAATCTGTCATTAGACCATACCCAGGAGATAGTACCTATAGCTGCTCTGGCTTTAGATCTGGAGCAGATCGCGCCATCCGAGGACGGGAAGCTCAACCCCTCCGTGGGAGCCGCAGACTCAGCGGCATTGGAGCCGCACACGGACTTAAATTCAAGCAACATCTGTGTCACCAGAACCATGGACTCGTCTCCAGTTACAGGTTTCGGACCTTGTGCGTCTGCGTACGTCGAGCCTGATCGGTCATCGAACATCGAATTCACCTCTGCGGACATCTTCCGGCACTCGCCTTTGGGAGACGTGTTAAACTCGTTAAGAGCACTATCCTTAGCAGGGGGCTCATAGCCGAATTGTATCTAGTTCGAACCGGAGGCTGATGATGGAGAATTTCGCTTCCACCCAATGCCCACTTCATAGCTACTGTCGAAGACTTACCGACATGCTCGATTATGGCTCCGAAGACATCGACGGTATGGACGACGATGCTGATGAGGAGCCGGACCAAGACCCACCATTTACCGGATGCTGGACGGCCACCTCTTCTTACGACGTGTACATGGTGGATACACCTAAAAGAACTAACGATGATGACAAAGAAGATCCAGTTGAGGACGAACCTCCTATGGTACAACCAAAGCGCCGGCGTCAGTGGCGCCATTCTAAATCACGCCGTAGCAAAGACAGCAACACGACACGAGAGACGATAACACTCCGAACGGTGCCAAAGACAGAGAAGATCACGATGAACAAACGGTCGAACAGGACGATCGGGAAGATGGGAAAGTTAGCCCTAATGAACAGACCATAAATGAAGACTCGGAGGACAGTAGTTACCTTCAGCTCTCTGATGAGGAGGTGAGCCTTGGCAACAAGGATTTTATCATACCTGAGGAACCTCTCGAGCAGGAGCGCTTTAAGCGCCAACTAATAGCCACTACAAGGAGCCTGAAAAAGAAGCAGCAGCAGCTTCAAGCTGACCAAGATCTGCTCCATGATAGATGGACCGATGTCCTAGCAGCCGAAGAATACGTCCTCAAGTGTCCAGCCAAAAGCTACCCGATGCGCAAATTGCTACCTTAGTTCGACGATGAGGTGCCGGAGCCCATACCATCATCGCATAATGCGGCTGACCGACCACCACATGGTAGGGATAAAGCATCAACTCAAGCCGAACACCAGCCCGCCCCGCCTCATCGTGAAGGCAGAGATAAAACAGCTCGTGGCCATACATATGACCTTCGGCAGGACCTGAACAATAGAGCAGGACATACCAGATCGATCTATGGATCGCGAGGACGTGCCTCAACACGTGACGACGACTATCTATTCGGACGTGACAAACCTAGTCATGCATGGGCCGAAAACCGCAGAGGGACTCCATCAGAGCTACGTCGCGATGTGGCCTGATATAGAGGCACCGCACACTCTCTTTGCTTCATTGACGAAGTAATGGAGCATTAATTCCCAGAAGGGTTTAAACCCGTCAATATTGAATCATACGATGGAACAACTGATCCCGCGGTGTGGGTTGAGGATTTTCTTCTCCATATGCATATGGCCCACGGAGGTGACCTCCACGCCATCAAATACCTCCCGTTAAAACTCAAAGGGCCAGCACGGCACTGGTTAAACAGTCTGCCTGAAAACTCTATTGGCAGTTGAGAGGATTTGGAAGATGCCTTCCGTGACAACTTCCAAGGTACATATTTCCGGCCACCAGATGCCGATGACTTAAGCCATATAGTTCAACAGCCTAGAGAGTCAGCCATGAAATTCTGGACTAGGTTCTTAACTAAAAAGAACCAGATCGTCGACTGTCCGGATGCCGAAGCCCTAGCGGCCTTTAAACACAGCATCCATAATGAATGGCTCGCCCGCCACCTCGGCCAAGAAAAGCCGAAGTCCATGGCAGCCCTCACGACACTCATGACCCGCTTTTGTGCGGGTGAGGATAGTTGGCTGGCCCGTAGCAAAAACAATGCAAGCGACACCGGCACCCATGAAGCCAGAAATTGCAACGACATTTCCCGACACAACAGACACAAGCGTCGAAACAACAATGACAACACCGATGATACGATGGTCAATGCCGGATTCAGTGGCTCTAAGTCCAGTCAGCGGAAGAAGCCGTTCAAAAAGAACAATTCGGGCTCATCCAGCTTGGACCGCATACTCGATCATTCGTGCCAGATCCATGGTGTCGTGGAATTGTCACGGCAGATGTCCTAGTGTAAGGACTTAGTCGCGAGGCCAACGCATCTATGTGGTAGCTCGAAGGGGTTGGTCGGAATCGAGGGACGCAAGACGGGTCATCACACAAGATGAGGATTTAGACAGCTTCGGGCCCCGGGAAACATCATCCGGAATAGCCCTACATGCTGTTTGTGGCTAGGTCTCATTATGCTCATGAGGGAGTCGCCGCATAAGCCGGCTCCTCCTTTGTGTCTAGCCCTAGATATTGTTTCTTGTTTCCTGTCCCTCTTTGGGGAGCCCTGCCCCTCCTTATATAAGTTAGAGGGGCGGGTTACATGTGGAGTCCAAATAGGATTAGGAGTAGCCTATCTTCTACTACAAGCCGGACACAAGTCCGGTTCTTGATTCCTTGTAAGGGAGATATTCCTCACGTCTTTCCTCTTAAGTCGGCCTACCATAACGTAAGCCGGCCTTCTGGGCCTTGAGCCTCCTGGGCCCCCGGGTCTTGTCGCTCCTCTGATCCGCTTGCCAGGTCACCCATAAGTCGCCAGGATCGGGCGGGTCACTTAGTGTGTCGTCCAGTCAGGGCGGGTCATCGTGAGTCGCCAAGTCCGGCTGGGTTATACATCCAGCCGGGTCATACCGCGGGGTATATCCCCGACATTAGCCCCCAAGTTTAATTTGGATTTATCCATGTTAAACTGATCTGCAACATAAACACAAGAACAAACTGACAGGTTGTACTCCGGGTTAAATATTCTTGTAAGCCGGCACCTGATCATTTTTAAATCCTTGTCATTTCCTTCTTGATACATGCCCATGTACTCATAGGAAATCTCCTTTAGTAGATATGTTCAAACTTTGTGAATGCAAAAAATCCAGATACTTCTTTTGAGAAATCCGGGTAAATAGGCCAGCTTCAGAGTCAATTTGCTGGCATTGGTCTCTTCTAGAGAAATATTGTAAGAAATAATCCACTTGAATCGGCTTCCAAAGCGCCGGCTTAAAACATATTGGTCTTGAAATACTCATCTGACTTTCAGCCGGCTTGAAGAGATAAAACTTGCCGGTTTATCATAACCAAAATTGCCGGCTTGTAAATATTGATAGCACCGGGTCATAACTATAGCCGACGCCGGGTCATAATTATTGGTGACACCGGATCA
This sequence comes from Triticum aestivum, assembly GCF_018294505.1. Taxonomy (NCBI): domain Eukaryota; kingdom Viridiplantae; phylum Streptophyta; class Magnoliopsida; order Poales; family Poaceae; genus Triticum; species Triticum aestivum. The sequence continues at coordinate 459,988,003 of NC_057800.1, forward strand.
TGATCGCAAACACCGGATCAATCCAATTTGCTCAAAACTGAGAATTTGAACATATTTCTCCCTTATATCCATATTACCTGTAGCCCCCAAGGGCCGGTTTAATCAGCATGAATAAGCCGGGACTTATCACCATGGCTTTAAATAAAATCTAGCTGTGTAGCCCCCATGAGTCGGCTATAGTCATAGTAGTGTAGCCGGGTCATCCTAGAATTGTCTTCAGCAAAGAGCAATATGCATTAGCCGCCAAGTGTCGGGTCATTATGTAATAATGAGCAGGGACTTTGTAAATATGATGATGTAAATTTGAGCAGTAACGTGTAGCCCCCAAGGGTCGGCTTAGTAAGATAATACTGAGCTGGGACTTTTCATTGAAAATAATATCATATGATGTTACCCCCATCCTGGGGCTTGAACCCACATCCACAAGGTTAAGAGCTTTGTGCTTTACCAACTAAGCAGTGGATCCTTCAATATAATGGAATAAGGCTTGTGTACCTTGAATGTTAACAAGAGCAATTGGTAGCCCCCAAGGGCCGGCTCATTACAATGGGATGAGTCGGGTCTTCAATAAGGTCAATAAAAATGACTTTGCATTAGCCCCCAAGTGCCATGGTGCATGCTGGCAGTGACATGGGACTTGTATATTCGATGTAATCTCGATTTGAACAATGTAGCCCCCAAGTGCCGAGTCGTAAGCCTGCAGCGACTCGGGACTATTTCCTCCATTGTAAAATAAATCATGCTCATTGATAAAAATAATAGCCGTTGCGCTAAAGCGACTTTCAAAACCTTAATCATAACACTGGTTATTGATAATCACAATAGAAATCCAGCCAGGTTGGCTATGCAAGATTTGAATAATATAATCTGGTATGAAAATCCAGCCAGTTTTGTCTATTAAAGATTTGAATACCTCAGCGGTTGACAAGTAAATCCATAGTTTAAATACCTGGCGGCTCTTGGCCGATGACGACTTAATGCACATTCATTGTAAGCCGGAATATTTGTAACCCGATGGCCTATAGCTCTTGAGAAAATCCAGAACGGATAATCATTTTGAAGCATCAATTTTAATGATGAGTTTGGACTTAAGCATTTATATAAGTCATAGTTCTGCAAATCCTGCACAGAATTTAAACAACATATACCCTGGCAACTTAACGTCAAAAGCCAGGGCGGGTAACCACCCAAATATAGTCTTATCCTGCACACAAGTAGATCACAAGATCCCTATGATCTGTTGAATGATACCGCCGGTTTATATGACCTGGACAGTAAGGGTGAGAACCCAATTCTGTAAAAGCCGGCACATATGATGTTTGTTATGTGCTGACAACTTTATTGACCAAGGTTAAGCCGGTGGAATCAAAGCCACTCCCTGGATGCTTTCAAATATGATCAAGAAAGTCTCAAGACAAAGTCAAATAACTGCGATTGCAAAAATTGTACAAGAAACAGACAACATTTTGAGGCTTCTGATTCGAATACGATCAGTAAACCGTTCCAAAGGGGTTAAGCTAAGATTCGAATATGATCATATAGCCCCCAGTGGCTTTGGCGATGTCGATCAAGAGGGTATCGACAACTATGTTCTCTTTGGTTCGAATACGACCTATGTTTGAACAGGAAGCCCCCAAATGACCTTAAGAGTTGTTTAGCGACGCTGATTCGAATATGATCCACGTTGATTCCCGAAGGGGTTGAGCTATGATTCGGATACGATCAAGAAGCCCCCAAGTGGGTTCGGCAGTTTGCCAATCAAAAGGGTATCGACAACTATGTTCTCTTTGGTTCAAATACGACCTATGTTTGAACAAGAAGCCCCCAAGTGACCATATAAGTTTTGGCATTGCGCCGATCAAGAGGGTACTGATAGCTATGCCCGATGAGCAGGAAGCCCCAAAGTGACCATAATAAGATAAGCCGTAAGGCAGGATACCCATGTTTTGAACCGTGCATCATGGTAGCAAGTTCTCTTTGGTAACCATTAATTTGTCTGAGAATTCGAACTTGCAAGAGATTAATTCTTTTTGAACCAGAAATTCTTAAACCGGATATTGAGAGCCTCAAAGTTTTGTAAGGGACAAATTTACCTTGAGCCAGATGTTGAACCGGTTTTGAGAGTTTCAAAGCTTTGCGGGAGAGAGATGTCTCTTGAGCCGGATTTTAAACCGGAATCTTCATTTTGAGCCGGAAATTTTCTGACGACCTTTAAAGATTTGCCAATAAAACAGTAGCCTCCAGGGCCGGGTTATCTTCCCTTCAATGACCCGGAGTTCTTGAATTCATTGAGACCGGCTAATTTTGCCGAGCCATACCATTGTAGCCCCCGAGTCTCAAGATGACTTGAAGAGTTGGCTTGAGATTCTCCATATTTGACCATAGCAGAAGGTGTATATCATTGGCGTTGATAACGCGATGTGAATCCACAGAAGGTTGAGGTGACTGCGGCGGGTTATAAATGATCCCGTATGAGCCGTGTCAGCAACTCGGCCAATAGTTCCTTCCAACTGGCTGTTTGAACCAAACCGTAGTGGCGGCGACTTGTGCACCTAGCCATTGAGCCATCTCGTGCAGACGGCAGCTGATAAGACATGATAACTTGCCTCCAATTTGTTGGAAGAAAAACCGGGCTTCCAAAGTAGTGACTTGCTCATACTCAATAAATAGCTCATCCAGACAGGTGCGGCCCGGTGTGTTGATGTAGACCGGACCGCGAGAGACGGATGGTAAAGACGACCGTAACATCAGAGGCGGCACAGACAGATGAGTCGGCCGTGGCGTTGTAAGCCGGTGTGGACGGGCAAGTTGTCCTCCTTGTTGTAAGCCGGCAGGGTCGCAAGAGACGGCCACAACATTGTAAGCCGGCGTGGTCACAAGAGACGGCCACGGTGTTGTAAGCCGGTGCGGGAGTCCGTTGAATAACGACGACCACCTGTGCCAAAAGATGTTGGCGTGCCTCCATATCCGCGGTATAATATCACTTTTTGTCATAAATAATTGCCCTGCATAAACAATATTGCAGACCAAGGGAAAGATACACTTGTTCTTTGACAAAAACAACATGTGCTAATAAAACAAACCTGGATGGATATCACCTGATTTGTTTGGATGACGTATGATCCGTTTATCGCGACAAAGGTGGCTCAGGCAGATTTTATCTCCTCATTGTTTTAATTGGTAAAGTAACAACAACACCGTGTGCATCTTTTTCCTTTTTTTGGACTTATCTCTTTTACCACACCCCATACTACTGTAGATAAAACAGAGACGAGGTGGCTCATGCGACAGCGAAGGAAGAGGTCGACCCCTAGGTAGAACAAGGGGCCGAGGTGCCACGAAGCAACTTGGTACAGCGGTGAAAGCCTCTGCAGAAACGACTCAATGTAGCACGGTCTTGCATCTTCGGAAGTGACCGCTGTTCGGGAGCGACTTCGTCACAACGTCGGCGGCTCACCCGCGGCGGGTCACAGCAGCGGCTGTTCGCCAGTGGGCCGCTGCAAAGCAAGGTTAAACCGGCGAAGCGGGTCATGCGACAGTGCAAGGTCTGCGACGGCAGTAAGCGTGTAGTGGCGGCTCGTCGGTGTCCAGCCGGCAGCGTTGACGGTTGACGATAGTGGTAATGAGACAAATTTTGAGTTCCATTTTCAGAACAGTCAGTTGAACCATTGAATAAAACACGGAGTCGTGGTGCTCCAAACTTTTCTCCCCGTACCATCTGTGGATGCTTCTTCATCATTTATAACTATACTTTGGCAGTTTTGTCAGTTCATCATGAGAACAATCACCATTTGATTTTTGGTTTGGCCTTGACAAAGTTGACACAGGAAACAGATGATGCCAAAGAACCATCTTCAGGTGGCAGTGTCATGGAGAGCACAACGGCGACTCTGCGGTGATGGCACTTTGTTGCATCGAACTGATTTTGATAGTGGCGTTTCGGGTCACTTCATATTTAGATAGTTGCATGTGGAGCAGCTGCAATGACTTGGCAGGCGGCGATGGCGACTCTCCAGTGACGGCTCAATGATTTTGCTGATCTCTGTTTCGTGCTCTTCCAAGAAATTATACTGTACTTCATTTTTGCATGATCTCAATCTTGGCCATGGCGGTTCGGCGGAGGCATGATGCGATGGTGCACGGGAGCGTGGTGTGGCGGCTTACCGCGAACCGCGGAGGCGACAGTGGCAGAGGCAGGCTTGGTCCGCAACGTCACGGCGAGGTGAAGGCGGCTTGGGCAGACGGGTGCGTAATCCGCGACCAGTAGAGGAACGGAGGGCTGGTCGGCGACTCAGCGCGGGACGACAGCGGAGGAGCGGAGACCCGGGGCACCTGGTCCGGCGACTCAGCACGGGGCGGCGACTGCCCGGAATGGCGGCTCAATGGAAGCACGAACGGCTCGAAACCAGTGGCTCGCGGCGGAGCACGGACAAGGCGTCCCGAGGCGAGCAGCAGGGGAGTAAACTTGTCGGTGGCTCAGAGGCAGCCCTCCGACGGCGGAGACCCGGCGGGTTGGAGAACTCCTAAAGGTGAGGGCGCAGTGGCAGCCTGCATCGACGGTGACTCGGGGCCGGCTCGTGGTCGGAACGGCGGGCGCCGGCGGCTCGGAGAAGGAAGGGGCCCAGCTGTGATTGAGGCCGTCAGGCGAGGCCAAGGCACTCCAAAACCGCGGCGACTTGCAGCCATCCGAAGCAGAGCCGAGGGCGGAGCAAAAGTCGCGGGTGCCGAGCGGGTTGAGGCGCAGCTGCAGCAGTAGCAGAGACGGAGACCGTGGAGATGTCAGAATCTGAGTCCAATCTGGGTCTTCCTCCACACCGTGGTTGGTTTGATCAATCCGTGCCCGGGTCGTCGCTGGTCTGGAGACCCACGTTGATCTGATCTTGTATCTATAGTAGTCCTTGATCTCTGTCTTGGGATTAGTACACGCCTTGACGTGATGGCTGTCCGATTCACTTTCCTGATTGCCACCAATTATGACTTTTCTCTCTTGACGTGAAGTGCACTAGTCGATGTGCTAGTATACATCGTTTGTGCGAATATAACAGTGGATCTCTTCCAATAACTATGGATTTCCTTGGTTGTTTTGCGATCAGAAATATCTAAAAACAATGGACGCAAAAAACTTACACAGATCCTTCCAAACAGGCTATTTTTCATTGCAAACTTCTTGATCCTTGTGAAAGATCCCTCCAAGAACTCAACATCACCGTGCGCCAGCCCCACGGTGGGTGCCAACTGTCGTGGAATTGTCACGGCAGATGTCCTAGTGTAAGGACTTAGTCGCGAGGCCAACGCATCTATGTGGTAGCTCGAAGGGGTTGGTCGGAATCGAGGGACGCAAGACGGATCATCACACAAGACGAGGATTTAGACAGCTTCGGGCCCCAGGAAACATCATCCGGAATAGCCCTACATGCTGTTTGTGGCTAGGTCTCATTATGCTCATGAGGGAGTCGCCGCATAAGCCGGCTCCTCCTTTGTGTCTAGCCCTAGATATTGTTTCTTGTTTCCTGTCCCTCTTTGGGGAGCCCTGCCCCTCCTTATATAAGTTAGAGGGGCGGGTTACATGTGGCGTCCAAATAGGATTAGGAGTAGCCTATCTTCTACTACAAGCCGGACACAAGTCCGGTTCTTGATTCCTTGTAAGGGAGATATTCCTCACGCCTTTCCTCTTAAGTCGGCCTACCATAACATAAGCCGGCCTTCTGGGCCTTGAGCCTCCTGGGCCCCCGGGTCTTGTCGCTCCTCTAATCCGCTTGCCAGGTCACCCATAAGTCGCCAGGATCGGGCGGGTCACTTAGTGTGTCGTCGAGTCAGGGCGGGTCATTAGTGAGTCGCCAAGTCCGGCTGGGTTATACATCCAGCCGGGTCGTACTGCGGGGTATATCCCCGACACATGGCACCCCAGACAAACCACCCAATCATACCAACAGAGATTGTTGGGTTTTTAAACAAGCCGGCAAGTTAAATGCCGAAAGCAAGGAGAAGGGATCGCAAAGCGAGGATGATGACGAGGAGCCCCGGCCACCGAACACAGGGGGACAGAAGAAGTTTCCCCCTCAGGTCAAAACGGTGAACATGATATATGATACCCACATCCCCAAGAGGGAGCGCAAGCGCGCGCTCGGGGACGTTTACGCGATAGAGCCAGTCGCCCCAAAATTTAATCCATGGTCATCATGCCCGATCACTTTCGATCGTCGGGATCATCCGACCAGTATCCATCATGGCGGTTCAGCCGCACTGGTCCTGGACCCAATAATTGATGGGTTCCACCTGACGCGAGTCCTGATGGACGGTGGCAACAGCCTCAACTTGCTCTATCAGGATACAATGCGCAAAATGGGCATTAATCCATCACGGATCAAGCCCACAAAGACTACCTTTAAAGGAGTCATACCAGGTGTAGAGGCGCGCTGTACGGGCTCAATCACACTAGAGGTTGTCTTCGGATCTCCGGACAACTTCTGAAGCGAGGAGTTAATCTTTGATATCGTCCCCTTTCACAGCGGCTATCATGCACTGCTTGGACGAACCGCACTTGCTCGATTCAACGCGGTGCCACACTACGCTTATCTCAAGCTCAAGATGCCCGGACCGCGTGGCGTCATAACAGTCAATGGAAACATAGAACGCTCCCTCCGCATGGAGGAGCACACCGCTGCCTTAGCAGCAGAAGTACAGAGTGGCCTTTTCAAGCAGAACCTTAATTCAGCGCCGAGCTCCCAGACACTATCAAGAGAGTCCAGACTATTCTGCAGCACGACAGCTCGGCTCGTCAAGAGCTCGACTAGCAATTCAGCCTCCGTCCCAGTCCTGACCAAGTGGCGGCAATTGTACCGCGCGTACATAACTACGCACTCAAAATACCATGGGCATGGATGGCGACATAACTAGCTTGTGATCCACAATACGGCTCGACCGCTCCCGGACACACGCACTTCCACTTTTCTTCTTTCTCCTTTTCAAGTTTCTTTTCCACAGGCCTCCCCTGACGGCCTGACCATCGGTCCTTTTCGAAGGATAAATACACCAAGACGGCAAGAAGCATGGACGTACTGGGGAATTTTTAGGTGGTTTCTTTAACGATCCCTCTACCTATTTTCAGACCCACACGCAGCTCTCCCTTGGTTAAGGCATATTAAATAGCCTTCTGCTTATTGCACTACTTGTATAAATGCGCTTTAACGCACTAATGAAATTATAATGGAAACAGTTTGCGGCCCAAATTTTATGGCTCTAGCTTACTACCCTTTCTTCTTTTTTTCGTTTTTGATAACTTTATCAAGTAGCACCCGTACACTTTGGTACATTCCAATTTGCCAGGGGCTTCATAGCGCCCCACAACACGGCAACAAAGTCCGAAAACTTTTTACAGTATAGTTCGGCACCCCGAATTTAGCACTATATGCATTGGCTCCGAATCATGTCTTTGGTCAATAGTTGGGTTGCCCGGCTCCTGTGCTTGCTACCTTACGTTCTGCTATATCGGCTAGGGTAGTAAAGGGAGAACTACTGCAATTGTGCCCTAGTTTACCCGGATGAGCACCTAAGTAGAGAAAGCCGAAAATAGATTGTCATGATGCGGCGAGAGCCGGTCAGCTCTTCGGAGGTCTCAAATCTTTAGAGATTTTTTCCGCGTTACGCGAAGGATCGGTACTTACCCGATCAGGTGTTTACAGCATCCTAGTTCGGATACTCGGGGTTGCGCCTATATTTTTATTGTCAAAGTCCTATGGCTAAGTGTGGGTGCTAAAGTCGCATAGTCCGATTGCCTGGTTCGTCGCGCTAAACACCTCCTTGAAGGACCAAACAATTGGATCAAGAGTGTTTAGATTACATCCCGAACACCCCCGTACTACCTACGTGGGGGTAGAAGTTGATGGCTGGCCAACTCTCAGATTTCACACAACACGGCTGCACAGGAGGTGAATTTTTTTATAATAACAAACATTATATTACATAACGACTTTGTTTCATCATACAAGGCAGAGACAACATAAATGTATTCATTCGGAAATATTGTCTTGCGCACATTGCGTTGCCACAATATGAGACCCCTTGAGGACATCTTCAAAATACCGCTCAGGCGTGCGGTGCTCCTTGCCCTCTGGCAGTCCCCCGATCGTAAGCTTGATGGTGTCCATCTTCGCCCACCACACCTTGATGCAGGCGAAGGCCATGCACGCGCCCTCGATGCAGACCGACTGCTTGACGACGTCCAGCCAAGGCCAGACATTCACCAGCTGCTTCACGAGCCCGAAGTAGCTGCCGGGTATAGCTTTGTTAGGCCACAGCTGGATTATTAAATCCTTCATGGCCAGTTCGGCCACCATAGGCAGCTCGACCAGCTGTTTTAGCTGATCGCTAAAGGGCACTGGATGTTCTGGCGCAAGATATTGTGACCAGAACAACTTCTCCGTTGAGCTCCCTTCTTCAGCTCGGAAGAACTCCGCAATGTTAGACGCACTATGCAGCATATCTGCAAACGCCCCTGGAGAACTCCGAATCCAGGTTAGTAAGAGATACTTCTTCTTCACATACTTGCTTTTCATACTAAACGCCTTACCCGCCGCGATTTTCTTGGCATCCTGGATCTCCTAGAGGGCACTCTGGGCCTCAACCCGGGCCTCTTTCGCGCTTTGGCGGGCCTTAGCGAGTTCAGTCTCTCGAGTCGAAACGTCACGCTCCAAGGATTCACACTTCTTCATTGCATCCTGGAGCTCTTGCTGGACCTCATCAAGCCTGGCCTTGTGCTTCTCATGAGCGGCTTTTTCCTTGGCATCGTTCTCCTCGGCCTCGGCCAGGGCCCGTTTAAGGACCTCGACCTCGGTCACCGCGCCTACACATATCATGGCACTATGGTCAATACACATCATTTATTCTTTCCGAATATATAGCAAGTCATTACATACCTTGCTTCTCTTCTACCTGCTTCCTCGCTTGGCCGAGCTCGTCCTCGGCCCACTCCAGTCTCTGCTTTAGTCTGGAGACTTCGACAGTGTGTGAGGTCGCGGCTAGCAACGACGCCTGCTTATTCATATAAGACATATTTAGTTACTTTCCTGCAAAATAAATTGATCCTCTATCTGGCTCTTCTTTCCGAACACCGGACAGTGTCTCAGGGGCTACTGTCTATATTAGGACTTTTTCTTTTGCGTCGCTCAAAGCCGGCCAGCAGGCTGCCGCAGGCTTTGGTCAGTCCGCTTTTGACGGACTGAACCCTCTCAATCACCGTACCCATAAGGATACGGTGTTCATCCACAATGGAAGTGCCTCGTAGCGCTTCTAGCAGGTTATCCGGTGCCTCTGGTTGGACAGAGGTCACCGGCGGAATAGGCACACCCCCTTCTTTCGAAGGAGGTTGCTCGTCGGATTCCGGAGCCGTATAGGTCTCTGGACTTGTATTCGGCTGGGAGGCGAACTAAGCAAGGCCCCCATGCCCAGTCTCCATGGGGGTCTGCTCCTCCATGTGTCCAGCGGCCGAGGTTTCGCCCTCTGGCGACACCCTGGCGGCCTCCTGAACCTCTCCTTGGCCTGGGAAGGTCCTTTGTGACAACACCTCGACATCGCCCTTGGTCGTGGGAGAGTGAGCGGCCGGAGGTGACTCGCTGGCCATCGCCTTCGAATCCAACGACCCTCTTCATGAGGATCGCAGGGAGCTGTCGTGGGCCAAACTGCAATGGCATAATTTAACATATTAATATCATGAAGCAAGAGAGGCCGGATGCATGGACATATGCGGGTTTTTAGTACTTATGACACGGTCAGGGGCTTGTTTCGGGGGCGTCTATCCGGGCTGCTGTCGACGTCCCACGCGGAGTTATCCGCAAGGGGACCCTTCCCCCTCTTGGGCGCCCCCGCCTCCAGATTTGTGGAGGCCGCCCTTTTCTTCCTTCCCCCATCAGGGGGAGAGGTGCTTTCTTCCTCCTCGTCGTCATCATCTTCGAAGGCGGAGGAGTGAGTCTTGTCTTCGGACGACATGTCCGAAGCTCTCTTGCGGTGGGGGCCACTTTGGACCCCCTTGGCCTTCTTCTCCGGAGCCTTATAGGGCACCGACACCAGCATCTTCGCCAGGAGCGGGATGACTGGTTCCTCGGGCAGTGGAGCCGAACATTGAATCCGCTCCGCTCGCTCTGTCCATACCTGAAAAAAAATAAAGTTTAGATATCCTCCTCGAAACAAGCAAGTAGAGGATGCGCTTTGAGACGTGAACGACTTACCGCATTGGCATGATGGGTAACATAGTGCCCGCGGTCCGAGTCCATGGCTGGTGGCGTCTCGTTGCCTTTAAAGAGCAACTTCTAGGCATCTTCGTGAGTGGTTCCAAAAAGCCTTTCCAAGGTTTGGTGCTTCTTTGTATCAAATTCCCATAAAGGGCAGGTTCGGCTTTGGCATGGAAGGATCCGGTGAACCAGCATCACCTGGATTACGTCGACGAGCTTGATGTTTTTATCCACCATGCTTTGGATGTGTGTTTGCAGTGCTATCAGTTCATCCGACGAAGACCAATTAGGGCCCTTCTCTATCTAGGAGGTGAGCCGCATTGGAGCTCCGGACTTGAATTCGGAAGTCGCGGCCCAGGTGGCGTCGCGCGGCTCTGTGATGTAGAACCATAGTTTTTGCCACTCCTTGATGGTCTCCACAAAAGTACCTTTACGCCATGTGACGTTGGGCATCTTGCTCACCATGGCGCCTCCGCACTCTGCGTGCTGGCCATCCACCACCTTCGGCTTCATGTTGAAGATCTTGAGCCATAGTCCAAAGTGGGGTTTGATGCGGAGGAAGGCCTCACACACGACAATAAATGCCGAGATGTTGAGGAAATAGTTCGGGGCTAGGTCATGGAAATCTAGACCATAATAGAACATAAGCCCGCGGACGAAAGGGTGGAGAGGAAACCCTGACCCGCGGATGAAATGAGGGATGCACACCACCCTCTCATTGGGCTTCGGGGTGGGGACGATTTGCCCCTTGGTTGTAAGCCGGTGGGTGATTTCTTTCGCCAGATACCCGGCCTCCCAAATCTTGGTGATGTCCTTCTCCCTAATGGAGGAGGCCATCCACTTGCCCTGCCCTCTAGATCCGGACATGACTGAGTGCTTCCTTGAGGCTGAAAGAATGAGGACTTGGGTGCTGGAGCTCGAGAATGGAAGGGCAGAGCAAGAGAGAAGGCGTGGGTGAAGAAAGGGAATCCTTATCTCCTTATAAAGGCGGTGAATATCAAGCGCCTCCCCACTCGCCTTAAAACTCGCCTGTTCCCAAGGGTTGTGTAAACGGCACGGTTATATTACCCACGCCCGTATTGATGAGAATCCCGCAATAAGGGGACACAATCTCTGCTTTGATAAGACGTGCCTATTAAAACCGCGTCTCGAAACGTGGAACCGCAGACGAAAAACGGTTCAAAATGATGACCAAGCAGACGTGATGTCACATTACAAAACGTTGTCAGCGGATTGGACTCGTGCAATATTATATTCTCTGCGGTTGTGTATGGTACTTGTGTTGCAGATCCGGACACGTTCCTTACGTCCAAAGACTATCTTGGAGTATTCGGAAAGGGGAAGCTGCCTTGCAATGCCAAAGACAATCTGCGCACCGGACACCTCGTCATTGAAGCCTGGTTCAGGGGCTACTGAGGGAGTCCTGGACTAAGGGGTCCTCAGGCGTCCGACCTATTAGACATGGGCCATACTGATGGGCTGTGAAGATACAAAGACCGAAGGCTCTACCCGTGTCCGGATGGGACTCTCCTTGGCGTGGAAGGCAAGCTTGGCGTCCGAATATGAAGATTCCTTTCTCTGTGATCGACCTTGTGTAACCCTAGATCCCTCTGGTGTCTATATAAATCGGAGGGCTAGGTCCGTAGAGAGATATCCTCATAATCATAGTCAGATAGGCTAGACTTTTATGGTTTAGCCATTACGACCTCGTGGTAGATCAACTCTTGTAATACTCATATTCATCAAGATCAATCAAGTAGGAAGTAGGGTATTACCTCCATAGAGAGGGCCCGAACCTGGGTAAACATTGTATCCCCTATCTCCTGTTACCATCGACCTTAGACGCACAGTTTGGGACCCCCTACCCGAGATCCGCCGGTTTTGACACCGACACGCAGGCCAGGCCACCGTCCATCCCCATTCATTGAAGCTGGTGGCGAGCTTAGGGCGGACCTTGTCCATGGCCTCCCGATTGAGCACCCACGATCGGCCGACGGTGGGCTCGGTGGCCAGAGGTGGGCTGGTTGAGGACAGGGGCTTCTTCCCTTTCTTCGTTTGGTTTGGCGCCATGGTGATGGAGATGATTGAGCTCAAGTCGGATTGGGAGAAGAAGCTGAGGTTCGAGGAAGCAGAGGAGTCGGGGAGTGTGTTGCCAGCAATGGGGAAATAACTGTGTAGGACGCCATGGCCGCCCAGCCAGGCGGATATCAAGGCTGCATGGGGAAGCGGGGCTGCCCACGTCCAATCAATCGCCAGTGTCAAGAGGGGCCATAGGCTATTGGGACCAGCGGCGCTCCGCACTTGCCCTTTGGCTTCATCTTGAAGCCAAGTTCGAGCGCGCCTTGGGTCCGGGGGCTACTTTTGGCTTCCTGGGAACGGGGGTCCCTAGACTTGCCTGCCTGCGGCCCACGGCGTGGCTCCTCCAGCGACCCTGTACGGCCCATCTTCACCAGCAAAGACTCAAGACCCTCGCGAGGGGCCAAGCCTCGCGAGGCGGACGACGCAAGACCTCCTCGGGACGGCCTCACCAGGCCGGCTCGCGAGGGGCGGAGAGATCAAGGCAAGGGACACCTTGCGAGGTTTCTGTAACCTAAGCCATGACAACTGGAGCCAGGCTGGTGCTAAGGAGGCAAGTGCATGCGAGGAGTTTGAAGGCATCAGGCAAATGTTTCCATATCGGTGCAACAACACCAAGACTAGCAGGATGGCAGGATGGAGGTCACCGTGGAGCCCAAGACAGCGTCACCACCAGAGCCTTTGGTAGGCGAAGACTACATTTTTTTAGGATAGCTTGTACTAGTTGTCTCCCTTCAATTTAGCCATTGTGGGATCCCTTCCCGCTCGATATTTCAGAAGAGGACCAAGGCCACTATAAATAGGACTAGCCACCACCATAGAAAGGGGATGGATCATTTAGACCATCCTCGACCACACAAGCTCGCCAAGCACAAGAACACCTTTCCTCAGGAGGCTGTTCTTCCCCTGTAACTGTTCATCCTCAGCCGAAGAGGCAATCCACCACACCACACTGGAGTAGGGTATTCCACCACAACAGTGGCCTGAACCAGTATAAATCTTGTGTCTCTTGCTCTTTGGGTCCGTCGAGCAAGGCCGTGAGATCATGATGTGCGCGAGCTAGAGAGGGGGAGAGATCTTCGTGCTCACCTAGTGTTCGAACCTCGAGGGTTTTGCCAGAACCCGAAATCCGACAACATCAACCACAGTGATTCTGCTCCCACTCTACAGTATGTGATTCTGTCCTCCTGGTTTAGTCCGCATCATTACTTTGATCTTTGCAATTTTCGCCGTGATCTATTTACTGTTGATTCGTATTAAATCTCATAGTAAATTGCTCATATATTCAACAATCCAATCCAAAAACCTAATTATAGGCAATTTACTCCGAGTGGTTTTTTTGCGCTTTTGAAGCCGCCTACCTTAAAGAAAATCAGAGCAAAACAAATTAGAGCACAATAATCATAACACAAATTAACATGTATTTCCCCTCTTAAAGACATGTGACTTCTCTCCTCTTGAATGCCAAGCATCTGGGGCTCTCTCTCTCTTTGATGTGATTAAGCACTCTCCCCCTTTGATGTGATCTCTCTCTCCCCCTTTGACATCTATTTCCAAGAAGGGATCTTTTGGAGTGTTAGTCGAATAGGTTTGGTCCATGAGTCACATGACAAAGCAGCAAGTTGAATGTGATGCAGGTAGAGGACAAGAATCATTGAGTGGAGCTGGAACAAATATGCAGGATGCAAATGGCAAAGAGTGTCTTCTCAGCATTGAAATCGGTAACACTGACTTGGTTTCTTCAGTGACACCGAGGTGATTTGGTTTGACCGAAAGAGATAAACCGGTGTGTCCGAGTTCAACACAGAGAGAGACCAATTGTCATGTCAGCTCACTAGGCAAATAGGATCTCACAAATATTTTCAAGGAATTAACTGAAGGATTTGCAATGAATTGGATGCAAGGAATGCAGAAACGAACAGAGAAATTTATAGAAATCTAGATGAAGTTTTTTTATTAAAGAAGGGGAACAAACATGCAAGAGACAAATGCAAGAACACAGAGCAACACTAGAGAACTTCATCTAGAATTGGTCGGCGACAAAGTCACCTATGTTAGAGTATATTGACTGAGGAGTCAAGTGAGAACACTTGATCGTAGGTCATACTCATCGTTTAAGCTCAAAATAGGGTTACCTTTTTTCGTTTAAGCATTTTGATGTATTCGCATCTTGTTGAGCTGCTTTGACCCATGACTTGGGGTAAAGCTTCTCTAAGATGGAATAACATACCTTGGGTGGTGGTGTTGATCTTGAACATGTAGTTGAACTTGTGTGGGATGCTCAAGGTTGATGTAGCTCATCAAGAGTTGGGAGCACCACTTGCAGTTTTGAGTTCATCTACTGTGACGTCTCCGATTCAATCGTACACAACTCTAGACACAAATTAAAATAATACAAGCTTTATATTACAAGCCAGGGGCCTCGAGAGCTCGAATACATAAGCTCGAATACATAAGAGTCAGCAGAAGCAACAATATCTAGGTACAGACATAAGTTAGACAAGTCTGCCTTAAGAAGGCTAGCACAAAAGCAACAATGATCGAAAAGGCAAGGTCTCCTGCCTGGGAGCCTCCTAACTACTCCAGGTCGTCAGCGGCCGTCACTTAGTAGTAGGCACCCTCGGGGTAATAGTAGTCATCAGTGGTGTCGTCTGGCTCCTGGGATCCGTCATCTGGTCGCAACAATCGGGTTTGGGGGAAAAAGAGCTAGCAAAGCAACCGTGAGTACTCATCCAAAGTACTCGCAAGACTTTCATCAGATCTAAACTAAATACGCATCTGTATCAAAGGAATGGGTTGTATCTGTGAACTAAACTGTAGAATGCCAGAAGAGAAGGGGAAAGCCTAGCCTATCAAAGACTAGCATCTTCAAGCAGCTCCAAGCATCTTGCAGCATCAGAAAAGATAAGAGTGGCATATTATAATATTAGTAAGCATGTTGTAACATTGCCCAGAGATCACTTCCTCGACTCCCTGCAAGGAAAAATCCTGGAGCCATCATATCCATTACATGCCTCAGCATCCAGTTCTAGTTGTATCGATCAGGATACAACCCCAAGTGTCTGTTACCGTAGGACATGCTATCGATAGATGTTTTCTTCCCTGCAGGGGTGCACAAACTTAGCCATCACGCTCGATTAACTTCGTCCAGACACACTTTACTGGGTCATGCCCGGCCTCAGCCAAACGATACGCCACAACACGATCGACCTAGGCTTAATAGAGAGGTCAGCACATCGGACTAAACCTATGCCCCCAGGGGCCTTGGGCCATCGCCCTGGGAACTCCTGCATGTTGCGTGGGTGGCTGGTGAGCAGACCTAGCCTCCCTTATACAAGGCTAGGCGTTCTAGTCCAACCCGACGCGCGCTGCTCAGTCGCATGATGTCTATTAAGCTTCGGCTGATGCATACGACGCAGAACGCCCATACTATGCCCACATGATGGTTAGTGCTATCATGGCAGTGGCCCCTCGGATCAAATATCCATATCATACTGGATTAGGAACGCGCGGTAACGAGCAGAGACTCATGATTGATGTGACCCCGTCGCCCCGTCTCGAGGACTCATAGCAAGGGCTAAGAATGCCCGGTCACACCTCGTAATTATCTCGCGAGCACCTTCTAGGTCAACCCGACTCCACATCACTCGCAATTAAGCTCGCGCGGGTACCCCTTGGGGCCGACCCGTCTTTAGTAACATGGTTCAGTGTAAAGTCATAATAACCATAGTAATTGTGTGTCTAACACCAAGGGGAACCCTGAGGAATCGCCCTCAATGGAATTCCACCTGATGTTATCGTCAAGGTGAACGAAGGAGGAATCAACCCCGAGGTCCACTCTTGAGGAGTTGCACGACAATATCGTTATCGGGGGTGGAGAAGGAGGAATCACACTCGATGACCATGACCGAAAAGCTACACTATAGTGTTAACATCAGAAGTGCTGATGAGGTATCACCCTGGGCACTCGATAGTAACTCTGCAGAGTCGTACAACTAAAGGGGTGATGTGCGGTATCGGGGCCTGGACGTCGATCACGTTGATCGAGTCCTCAAACATAAAGTGGGGCAACTGGGACAAGGTGGGGGTCATTGATGGATCTCTAACCAACCTATACCAAGCAGTTTAGACTAAGCAGGTAAGGTATGAAAGGAGGTAACAAAAACAGGCTATGCATCAGAATAGGATCATACAGAAAGCAGTATCAGTTCTAATGCAAGCATGAGAGGGAAAGAAATGGGCGATATCAGAATGCTCAAGGGGGGTTTGCTTATCTAGAAGCTCTACTGAAAAGGAAGAAATGTCGTCGACGACGTAGTTGATCACCGGGGCATCATCGGCCTCGGGGTCTATCAGAGATAAGAGGGGGAAGAAACAGTAAATATAAGCAAGCAGATGCAACACTAAGCATGACAAGACGATATGCAGAACTAGGGTCAACCTAACATAGTGCTGCACAAAATAGGTGAAGGGGGAATTCAACCGGGAATGTATTCCCGGTTCCGGAGCTGTGTCAAACAGATGACCGGAGGGGGAATGTTCCATGTTCATCATGCTAGGGGTGTGTGACAGATGAACAAACCACATATTAGGTTTCATTGGATTTTTCTGAGCAACTTTCATGTAGAAAACATTTTCATCTGAGCTACGGCTTAATTTCTATGAATTTTCAAAAATTAAAGCATTTTCTAGAATTATTTAAATTAAAAGAAATTCATTATGAGGTCAGCATTGTGTGAGGATGACGTGAGCAGTCAACGAACTCGCTGACTAGGATCAAACCTGACATGTGGGTCTAGTGGGAAACATGTCAGCCTGTGTTAGTCTAACAATAATTTAAACTAAACTAACATGCTAATTAGAGGGGTGGGCCCCTGGTGTCAGTGACTAACTAATTACTAATTAATTAGAATATTTTAATTAGCATATTTATTTATTTATAAAATGTTTTAAACAAGTAGGGCCCACATCTCAGTCTCACTAGGTAGCCCAGTCAGCAGTTGATTGGGTCAACCCAGTCAATTGGGCCACCCGAGCCCACTGGTCAGCGACCTAGGGGCGGGGCCCACTGTGCCACGTCGGCGTCGGTGTCGGAGAGAGCTCCGGCGACCAAATCTGCGGCGGAGCATCACTGGACTTCGCTAGAAAAATGCTACGGGGTACGGGGAGAGGTGCGGCTAGGCGCGTTCGATCGGTCGTTCGACGCTGCATCCATCTACAGTGGCGGCGGGGCCCGTAACGGGCTGGAACAATGATGGCGAGAGGCGGGGCGGTCGCCGGAGATCGGGAAGCAATGGAAACGGAGCTAGAGGGCGCGAGAAGGCACGTGCTCGGGCCCGTTGGGCTCTTGGGAGCACCAGGAGCTCGACGGTGGCCTCAGGCGGTAGTGACGTCGACCACAACGACGGCTGTCGGTGTCAAAACCGGCGTATCTCGGGTAGGGGGTCCCGAACTGTGTGTCTAAGGTCGATGGTAACAGGAGACAGGGGACACGATGTTTACCCAGGTTCGGGCCCTCTCTATGGAGGTAATACCCTACTTCCTGCTTGATTGATCTTGATGAATATGAGTATTACAAGAGTTGATCTACCACGAGATCATGATGGCTAAACCCTAGAAGTCTAGCCTGTATGACTATGGTAATGAGTATTTCCCCTCTAGACTAAGTCGTCCCGTTTATATAGACACCGGGAGGATCCAGCGTTACCCAAGGTCGGTTACAAAGAAAGGAATCTATATATTCTCTCGCCAAGATTGCCTTCCACGCCAAGGAGAGTCCTGTCCGGACACGGGTGTAGTTTTCGGTCTTCATATCTTCACAGCCAACCAATCCGGCCCATGGCCAACAGGTCAGACGCCCGAGGACCCCTTAATCCAGGACTCCCTCAGTAGCCCCCGAATCAGGCTTCGATGACGAGGCATTCGGCGTGCGGATTGTCTTCGGCATTGCAAGGCGGGTTCCTCCTCCGATGGCTTCCAAGTAATGTATTCGGCTTTTAGTTCAATGCCACATCCCTCAGCTTCTGCGCATCTATGACTTCATCCTCCACGTGTCGGGCGAATGCGGACGGTCAGGGTATTTTTTGCAAATAACACCCTAGCCCTACAAGAAAGAGCGTCTATTTAAAGAGATTCGGTCTCAGATCCTTTCGTTACCACACGGAGAAACTCCCTAGAGACTGCCAGGAAAGACCATTCCAACTTGGCCAACATTCCCATCTCCTCTTCCCGTTCCAACCTAGAGAGAGGCTAGTGGGAGAGATGCTCCGTGTCCCACAACCAACTGAAGAAGTTGCAAACGCAGGGATTTCTTCCTCCTGGAGATCTGGTCCATGTTCGAGCAGGATTGGCCTCCTTCAACGGCAAAACCCAGGCAGAGGATTTCCCCAATCCGTCTGTAGGAGAACAAGTGTGCTTCGTCCCCAATCTACTGAGGGGCGTGGGATTTCCAATTCACCCATTCCTCCGAGGGCTTCTGGAGTATTATGGCCTCCAGCTGCACAATTTTACCCCAGCCTCCGTCCTGCACATTGCAGGTTATGTTGCTTTATGCGAACTATTCCTGGGTTGCGAGGCCCATTTCGATTTATGGAGAAGACTGTTCTGCCTCATCCCTCGCAATCAAGGTGGGTCAATTTTTGAAGTGGGAGGAGCCGAAGTGTGATGCATTGCCGAGACCGGCTACCTGTCCGGCATGCTGAAGAAAGCTCCCGGAGAGTGGCCTTCCGAATGGTTCTACATCGACGACGTCGCTCTACCCGACCCCGTCCGCATGGGCCTCCCCGAGTTTTCAAATGCTCCATTGAAGAAACGCCATAGCTGGTGTCCTCGGAGCCTCGAGGAAGAGGATAGTGCAGAGATCAGCCTGCTGCTGGGCAAGATTAAGATGCTTGCCCAGTCCTGATTGTCATTAGCCGAGGTGATGGTGATCTCTATAACGCGGGGGGTCCAGCCACTCCAATACAGAGGGCTGCCCATGTGGCATTATAACGGGGAAGACGACGCCTCACGCTATGGTTGAAAGGGCCCGAAGACCCCCGCCGCCCTGGCTAAAATACTGGCCAAGCTGTATAAAGGGGAGAAGGAGGAGTTCACCCGTCTCCAATATCGAGGCGGATTTTCCATGTATAATCCTCCCAGCTGGGTAAGCTTCAGCTCCACTATTTTACTCCTGTCCCTGAATCATCCTTGATAAGCAGTATCTTATCCGCTTATGAAAGGCTGTCGAGGGGATCCATGACCCTGACCCTCAGCCGGAGAATCACAACCGGGATCTTGTCCCCGGATATGAGGAAGATCCGGACATATTTGTGGAGCTCGGGGATGGAATATTCTATCAGATGAGCTATGAAAGTACAGATGTACCCATAATCATTGATTACCCCGGCCTCCTTCCTGCTTCACATGTAAGTAATCCGGAGATACCTTGTCCAAGAGAGTTTTCTCATTCCTCCTTACCCACCGCACTGTCCTGTGCTCAGAAGGGGAGGCATTCGACGCGCCATGCTGCCCCAGGGGCATCTGCGAAGAGAGCATCCCCCACACCAGGCAAGCCTTCAAAAAGGAAGGCAAACGAGGATACGGCCGAGCCTTCATCAAAGAGGTATGGATTTGCAAATATGCACCTTGGCAGTCACATCCAACTGTGCCCTTTCTGTTTACCCTGTATCAGGAAAAAGGTGTGTCAAGCTATATCCGGGGGTCCGGCCGGTCATACTTCCCGCAGCCAGTATCCAGATCCTGCTGTGAAGATGGAGGCTGATGCAGGGGTGACGCCGGACTGTCCTCCGGGCGAGGATTCAGATGATTTATCCGTCACCAACTCAGAAGTGGAGAGCGCCATGAACCATCGGCGCCGCAGGGCCGTTTTACAAGACCCTGGCTTTTCAGAAGAGGCATTTAATGCCTTCAGCTCGGCTGATGCATGTATCTGAGATGCTCGAGATGGGCTTAACAGAGCCACAAAGCAGCATTTGAAAGATGTGCAGGTGAGTTTACTTTGTCTGACTATGATAACCATATGCTAGTAGCCCCCGAGACTCAAAGTAGTCGGGACAACTGATTTGAGGATCGCTGCATGACCAGGTTCTGTCGAAGAAGAACGATGTGCTAGCCCAAGAGCTAGAAAAGTGCCAGACACAGTTAAACGCAGTGACCGCCGAACTGGAAAAATCGAAAGCGGCGTCTTCGAGTGATATTTCCCTCCATCGAGAAACAGTTATTGCATAGCGACCGTCTTAACACTGCAGCTTTACCTCCTAACATGATCATCGGCTCAATTGGAGGAAAAAGAGTCGAAAAGACTGCAGGCCACAGGCGAGCGGGTTTCGACCCGTGTCAGACAGGAGAAAAACAAACTCCAAGATGCAAACACCCAGCTGGATGAAGAGCTGAAGGATGTGTGGGCCCAGCTAGCCGACTCCGTGAAGAACAAAAACCTGCGAGGCGGCATATTTAGTATGTGGCCGTATTTATCTTATAACAGGTTGGAAGTAAAAGTAGCTGATATAGCTGTGATTGCAGGTATATTGACGGGCCGTCCCGAAGAGGAGGTGTCCGGATCATTAAGTGATCTTCTTCAAGGACTGTCGTAGTTGCATGAGCAAGCTCGGCAGACAATGCGGAGTGTAGCCAAGGCCTTATGGCCATCCGAATCCCCTCCAAGGAGTATGGAGAAGCTTGTAGAGCTGTTCAAGGGAGCGCGGCGGCGTATCCGACTATGGAAGATATTGGCCTGCCGAGAGAGTGCGCGAGAGGCCTAGGCCATGGTAAAAACATGATATACCAAGTTGGATCCGAATCGCATGGCCCGGGTCGGACCGCTAGGGTCAAATGGGGAAGAAATTCTGTTAGTTTATTATATGGCCAAGTGGAGGTGGCTGCTAGATACTCCCAACAGGATTGTAAATTAGACTGCCTGTTGGACGGTATAGAGGAGGAAGTTTTTAAGTCGTAAGTGACTATGTACTTTCCTTCTAGATGGATAATAAAAACAATTGTCATGGCCTAACTTTTCGCTTCAACCTCTGGACCCGAAGGTGAGGAGTGTTTCTGAATACCCTAACGGTAGAATATACCGGGGTATGCATGGGAACCAGGCGTAGGGGTCATAGTTGCTTGAACAGACAATGTGTATCCGACAAGTTATGTTATATTACATTATGTAAGAAACATCTTCCAGGGAGAATAGTTCCGTTAAGGGTTCCTTTCCCTGGGTGTGCATGCGTTTAATGTGCATGTCCGAACTGTGCTTGAAAAAACCATAGAGTAAGTAACATCTAGGGTTTCAAAATGGAGTGAATGCGGAAACGTCTTTAATTCACCAACCAAATATTCCCTTAAGAACGCTAGCTTTCAGCTTCACCCAGTCTGAGGTACACATCTGGATGACCCAGCAGTAACAATCACAGAGGCGCTCCCTTTATGCCCTAGCCGAACTAATGGGAATGTAGGGCATAAGTACAAGAGCCAGGCAACCCAGCTTGGCCAAAACTTAAGTCATATCGATGCATATAATGGCGAAGAAAAGGTACATATGGAAAAACACATATGTGGTGAGCATGATGCTCGAAGAATAATAGTAAGCTTCTGTACGAGAAGCCCCCTAGTACAATGAACGTACATATGTGGAGATGTACGCATCAGGGGAGAATGGTCTAGCCGTACTAAAGCCGTAAGGCTACAGAGCAAAACGAAAAAGATAAAAAACGAAAAGAGAGAAAAATAACCTTAATAATAGGAGGAAGGAGACGAACACGGAGTTCGGCGCTAGGCATAAAATCATCGGAGTCTGCCTGCATTCCAGGGGTTCGGCATCAGGTGATTGTCTGACGCATCGCGCAGGCGGTACACTCCTCCGGTGAGAACTTCGTCAATGATGAAGGGACCCTCCCACTTGGGCTTGAGTTTGTCCTTTTTCTTCTTTGGTAGGCGTAGAACGAGTTCGACAATGTTATAAGCCTTGGCCTGCAATTCTCTGCTTTGATACCTGCGAGCTTGCTATTGATAAAATGTCGAACGGGCTTTTGTGACGTCACGCTCCTCCTCCAGGGCATCTAAGTTGTCCTGCCGATCAATCTCGGCATCTCTCTCTTCGTACATGCGCACTCGAGGTGAGTTATGAATAATATCGCAGGGTAACACTGCTTTTGCACCGTACACCATGAAGAAAGGTGTATATCCAGTAGTGCGGTTGGGCGTGGTCCGCAGCCCCCAGAGTACGGAGTCGAGTTCCTCCACCCAGTGCTTGTCTGATTCTTTCAAAGACCGCACTAGTCCAGGTTTGATGCCGCTCATAATAAGACCATTAGCCTGTTCGACCTGACCATTTGTCTGCGGGTGATAGACAGAGGCGTAATCGAGCTTAATGCCCAGATTAGGACACCAGGTTTTGAAAGCACAAGTGCTCCCTAGGTGGTTTTGATAATTGATGACAACATATCTCTTGTTGGACTAACATTTCAATCTAGCATGTTTTAGATAAGTTCAACAATGGAGTGGCATGGACTAAAGGTTGTGGGAACTCCTTCAAGATGCTAAGGACAAAGGATTGGCTAAAGCTTCAAGCTCAAGACTCCTCATTTTACATTTTAGTGATCCAAGATCACATTGAGTCTTTAGGAAAAGCCAATACTATTAAGGAGGGATGAGGTGTTGCTTAATGAGCCTCTTGCTTCATGTGCTTAGTGATATGCTCCAAAACCCTCAGCTACTTTCCCACTTCCACATATGACCTAAACCCTAAGCCAAACTCGGTCCTACCGATTCTTCCTATCCGGCGCCACCGAGTTCCAATTGTCATAAGCCACTGCCAAACCCTAATCAGTTCGGTCTCACCGATGGGATCTCGGTCTCACCGAGATGGGCTTGCAAACTCTCTGTTACCCATTGCAATATTCTCGGTCCCACCGAGATATGCAATCGGTTCCACCGAGTTTGCTTGGCCAAATCTCAGTTTCACTTATTACCGAAATCGGTCCCACCGAGTTTGAGTAATCGGTCAAACCGAGTTTTGGATTTACCCTAACCCTAGCACATCGGTCCCACCGAGTTGATCCAGTCGGTCCCACCGAAATCTCTAACGGTCACTAGGTTTACATTTTCGGTCCGACCGAGTTTATTGATTCGGTCCCACCGAGATTGGAACACTGTGTAACGGTTGGATTTTGTGTGGAGGCTATATATACCCCTCCACCTCCTTCTCATTCGATGAGAGAGCCATCAGAATGCATACACCATTCCAACTCATATGTTCTGAGAGAGAACCACCTACTCATGTGTTGAGACGAAGATATTCCATTCCTACCATATGAATCTTGATCTCTAGCCTTTCCCAAGTTGCTTTCCACTCAAATCTTCTTTCCACCAAATCCAAATCCTATGAGAGAGAGTTGAGTGTTGGGGAGACTATCATTTGAAGCACAAGAGCAAGGAGTTCATTACCTACACACCATTTGTTACTTCTTGGAGAGTGGTGTCTCCTAGATTGGCTAGGTGTCACTTGGGAGCCTCCGACAAGATTGTGGAGTTGAACCAAGGAGTTTGTAAGGGCAAGGAGGTCGCCTACTTCGTGAAGATCTACCGCTAGTGAGGCAAGTCCTGTGTGGGCGATGGCCATGGTGGGATAGACAAGGTTGCTTCTTCGTGGACCCTTTGTGGGTGGTTGCTTCTTCGTGGACCCTTCGTGGGTGGAGCCCTGTGTGGACTCGCGCAACCGTTACCCTTGGGTGGAGCCCTGTGTGGACTCGCGCAACCGTTACCCTTCGTGGGTTGAAGTCTTCATCCACATGGATGTAGGATAGCACCACCTATCCGAACCACGGGAAAAACATCCGTGTCTCAAACTGCGTTTGATCTCTCCAAACCCTTCCCTTTACATTCTTGCAAGTTGCATGCTTTACATTCCGCTGCTCATATACTCTTTGCATGCTTGCTTGATATGTATTGTGTGTGTTGAAATTGTGCCTAAACTCCACTTAAACCAAAAAGCCTAAAAATTGCAACTTTAGCATTAAGTGTCTAATCACCCCCCTCTAGACACATCTACTTCTTGATCCTACAAGTGGTATCAGAGCTTTGGTCTCCATTGCCTTGGTTTAATCACCATTGGAGGAAGATGGATGTGTCTACATTAGGGAGTCTTAGGCATAGAGTGCCTATTCTTGATGGAGAGTACTTTCATGAGTGGAAAAATGAGATGCTTGTAATCTTCAATCAATATCATTTGAACAAGTATATTGCTAGCCCTTCTGCACCCCATATTGATCCCTTGCATCCTACCCTAGATGAAGATATTGACATGATTCGCAATCTTAGAACTATTGAGCTCATCATTAGAGGATTGGCCAAGAACTTGACTGCTAGTTTGCCTACTCAAAGTTGTGCCTGTACTATATGGAAATTTCTTGAGGAACGATTTCCCGATCATTACTTGAAAACTTTGGATGAAATTCTCCATAAATCTATTGCCTTGAGTAAGATGAACTCTAGTGATCCTAGTTTTGGTAAATGTCTTTTTGAACTTGCCAATCTTAAGCATGCTAAAGGTGATGTTGGAATCATTAATGATATCATACTCAAAGCTATAAGAATTCATAAAAGTGACCACTTTGATGATCATTTATCTGATGAATTACCCTCTCTAGGAAATGATGAATCACAAGATCATGATGAACATGAATATTATGATGATGATGATAGTGACTTCGATCTTGATGATGCAATGAGACATTTTGGTCTTATGGCAAATCTTCGGGGATATGAATCAGGAGGAAAGGAATGGGTTCTTGATAGTGGATGTACTGATCATATGACCGGAGATGAAGAGATGTTTCGTGAGCTTGCTGAAAATGACGGCCCTCGAAAATATGTCACCTTTGGTGATAATTCAAAGGGTAAAGTGGTTGGCCTTGGTAAGGTGGCCATCTCACATGATAGTTCCATTCAAAATGTCATGCTCGTTGAATCTCTGGGCTACAACTTACTTTCAGTATCTAGACTTGCTGATTTCGGTTTGAATGTCCTATTTACTGAGGTAGATTGCCAAGTATTTCGTCGAGACAATCATAAAATGGTCTTTACGGGTATGCGTAGAGGAGATCTTTACATTGTCGATTTCTCTAAAAAGGCACAACCTAAAACTTGCTTTGTTGCTAAATCCTCAAAAGGTTGGTTGTGGCATAGACGACTAGGTCACGTTGGCATGAGAAACCTTGACAAGCTTATTAAAGGAAATCATATCCTTGGAGTTAACGATGTCATATTTGATAAGGATAGACTTTGCAGTGCTTGTCAAGCAGGTAAACAGGTTGGAGGAAGACATCCCGTGAAGAACATCATGACCACAAGGAGGCCACTCGAGCTACTTCACATGGATCTTTTTGGTCCCAACGCCTACAAGAGTCTCGGTGGAAATTCTTTTGGTCTAGTTATAGTTGATGACTTTTCAAGATTTACGTGGGTGTTCTTTCTTAATGACAAGTCGCAGGTCCAGAAGATCTTCAGAAACTTCGCTAGGAAAGCCCAAAATCAGTTTGATGTGAAGATCAAGAAGGTTCGGAGTGACAACGGAACGGAGTTCAAGAATGCAAATGTGGACACCTTTCTTGACGAAGAAGGGATTTCACACGAGTTCTCGGCTACGTGCACACCTCAACAAAATGGAGTTGTTGAGAGGAAGAACCGGACGCTCATAGAAATGGCAAGAACGATGCTTGATGAATACAAGACGCCAAAGCACTTTTGGGCAGAAGCGGTTGAGACAGCTTGTCATGCAACAAATCGCTTATATCTTCACAAGCTACTCGGCAAGACGGCATACGAGCTCCTCACCGGTAACAAGCCTCAAGTTGGATACTTTCGAGTATTCGGCTCAAAGTGCTACATTCTTGATAAGCATCATTGTTCAAAGTTTGCTCCTAAATCTCATGAAGGTTTTCTACTTGGTTATGGCTCAAACTCTCACACTTACCGTGTCTACAACAATTTCACCCGAAAAGTTGAAGAGACGGTAGATGTGAAGTTTGATGAATCTAATGGCTCGCAAGTAGAGCAATTGCCAATTAATGTAGGAGACAAAGACCCTTCAGAAGCAATTCAAGACTTGTCCATTGGCAAAATTCGTCCAACGGAGGTGAAGGAGAGTACTTCATCCGTCCAATTGGAAGCTTCTACTTCACGACAAGGTGAACCAAGAATCGACATGGAAGCATCCACATGTGGGACACACCAAGATGAAGAAAACGAGGAAATATGTCAAGACGAACATCAACAACCTCCTTCTCCACCACGACAAGAGAACGACGACGTCAACAATGAAGAAGGCCAAGAAGAAGAACAAGATGAAGAAGATGTTCAACGAAGACCCAAGCAAAAGCTCTCACGAGTTCGAGCAAGAATGGCCAAAGATCATCCCGTCGAGCAAATCCTCAATGATATACAAACCGGGAGAATCACTCGCTCAAAAAATCGTTTAGCTAACTTTTGTGAAAACTATTCATTCATCTCTAGCATTGAACCCATGAAGGTTGAAGAAGCATTGGAAGATCCGGATTGGATAAACGCTATGCATGAAGAGCTACATAATTTTGAGAGAAACCAAGTTTGGACATTGGTTGAGAAGCCCGACAACAACCACAACATCATTGGTACCAAATGGGTGTTCCGCAACAAGCAAGATGAAGATGGACAAGTGGTTCGCAACAAAGCACGTCTCGTCGCCCAAGGGTACACACAAGTCGAAGGTATGGACTATGGTGAGACGTATGCCCCCGTTGCTAGACTTGAGTACATTCGTATCTTACTTGCCTATGCTAATCACCATAACATCACCTTGTACCAAATGGACATTAAAAGTGCTTTTCTAAATGGTGAAATAGAGGAGGAAGTTTATGTCAAACAACCTCCCGGCTTTATCAATCCTAAGAAACCAAATCATGTTTACAAACTTCACAAAGCTCTTTATGGTCTTAAACAAGCTCCTAGAGCATGGTATAAATGCTTAACCAAGTTCCTTACTACAGGTGGTTTTGAAATTGGTAAAATTGATTCTACTCTTTTTACTAAAAGGTTTAATGGAGAGCTATTTGTATGCCAAATTTATGTTGATGATATCATATTTGGTTCAACTAACCCCCTCTTTAGTGAAAAGTTTGGAAAGCTAATGTCAGAGAAGTTTGAGATGTCTATGATGAGTGAACTCAAATTCTTTCTTGGGTTGCAAATCAAGCAAACTAAGGAAGGTACATTTGTCTCTCAGACAAAGTACACCAAGGACTTATTCAAGAAGTTCAATATGCAAGAATGCAAAGGTATGTCTACACCCATGCCTACTAGTGGACATAATGATTTAACCAAAGATGGTGAACCGGTTGATCAAAAGGTTTATCGCTCTATGATTGGTTCATTGTTATACCTATGTGCTTCATGTCCCGATATTATGCTAAGTGTGTGCATGTGTGCACGATATCAAGCTGCTCCTAAAGATTGTCATCTTAAGGCTGTGAAAAGGATAGTGAGATATTTAATCCATACACCAAATTTTGCCATTTGGTATCCTAAGAGGTCTTCTTTTGATCTTGTTGGCTATTCTGACTCGGATTATGCCGGAGACAAGGTTGATAGAAAGTCCACTTCGGGTACTTGTCAATTTCTTGGTAGATCTCTTGTGTCTTGGTCTTCCAAGAAACAAAACTCGGTATCCTTATCCACCGCCGAAGCTGAATACATTGCCGCTGGTTCATGTTGTGCTCAGTTACTTTGGATGACCCAAACTCTTAAAGATTATGGGATTTATGTGAAACATGTTCCACTGCTTTGTGACAATGAGAGTGCTATCAAAATTGGTCATAATCCTGTACAACATTCTCGGACTAAGCATATTGAAGTTCGTCATCATTTCATTCAAGATCATGTTGCTAAGGGTGACATCAATCTTAAGCATGTTCGCACCGATAAGCAATTAGCGGATACATTCACTAAACCACTTGATGATAAAGTGTTTTGCAGGTTGAG
This sequence comes from Triticum aestivum, assembly GCF_018294505.1. NCBI lineage: Eukaryota > Viridiplantae > Streptophyta > Magnoliopsida > Poales > Poaceae > Triticum > Triticum aestivum. The sequence continues at coordinate 460,016,316 of NC_057800.1, forward strand.
AGGAGAATTGAACATCATTGATGCTTCGAACTTGGAGTAGAAGCTCCATTGGATACATGCAAGACATGAGCTTATGACTAATCCATGATATATCTCTTATGATAACTATCTTATGTCTTGGATATATTTGCACCTTGCATGTTGTCTAACCCATGTAGGTGCTTGGTTGAATCTAATTCCATGAGATTGCGACTCACTCATATCCTGAGCGATCTCTACATCACCAAGACTCTACACAATAGTGGTTGAAGACAAGGAAGCACAAAACCATGAAACATATCCTTTGACAAACTCTATGTTAAGCTTCATGATTGTCATTTTTGGATACACAAGTGCTCTTCCTTGTAAGAACTAACCCATGTAGGTAGATGAACTCAAACTCCAAGTGGTGCTCCCAACTCTTGATGAACTACATCAACCTTGAGCACCCACACAAGTTCAACTACATGAGCAAGAACCACATCACTACCCAAGGTATGTTATTCCATCTTAGAGAAGCTTTACTCCAAGACATGAGTCAAAGCAACTCAACAAGATGTGAATACATCAAGATGCTTAAACGAAAAATGGTAACCCCATTTTGAGCTTAAACGATAAGTATGACCTATGATCAAGTGTTCTCACTTGACTCCTAAGTCAATATACTCTAACATAGGTGACTATGTCACCGCCCAATTCTAGATGAAATTCTCTTGTGTTCTTTTCTGAGTTATTGCATTTGTCCCTTGCATATTTGTTTCTTTCTTTTTCAATCAAAAAAAAACTTCATCTAGAAACTTTCACTCTTTTCTTTTTGATTTTTGTTCTGCATATTTCTGCATCAAATTCCTTGCGAATCTTTCAGCCAATTCATTGCAAATCTTTGTGAGATCTTACTTGACTAGTGAGCTAAGGTGACAAGTGTTTTTCTCTGTGATGAACTCGGTTTCACCGAATAGCTATTTTCGGTCCAACCGAATCCCTTCGGTACTACCGAAACATGCCACTCGGTGCCACCGATTTCGCAACAGGAAAAACAGTTTGCCACATATTCTATATTTCTTCTGATCCAGCTCCACTCAATGAAACTTGTCCTCTACAAGCATCACAGTTTTATTCACTGCTTTGTACTGAATCTCAAGGACCAAACCTATTCGACGAATTCCAGGAAAAACCTTCTTGGAAATTGATGTCAAAGGGGGAGAGAGAGATCACATCAAAGCTTATCATCAGAGAGAGAGAGAGATCACATCAAAAGCTTATCACCTACAAATGAGAAAGTACTAAGGGGGAGAGAATACTCAAGGATCCCACATATTAAGGGGAAGAAAGAAATCTCCAAGGGGGAGAGAATACTCAAGGATCCCAGATGCTTGATGTTCAAGAGGAGAGATGCCACATGTCTTTTTGGGGGAAAGACATGTTCATGTTCATATGAACTCATTTGAATTTAGTTCTATTCATATCTTTCAGCTCTGATTTTCTGTTTCCTATCTTCTCCCAATATCCCATGTAAGATTCAGGGGGAGCAAGACACCTAAGGGTAAGAAATCAGTCAAATTCATTGCATATCTTTATTCTTGGGGACATGTTGAATTCAATATGGTACCTTGTACTCACTCTCTACATGTCATCCCAGTCTTGGCATTCTTGTGGTTTCTTTTGTTTGCTCTGGCTAGTGGACGTACCTGCGTTATCTAACCTTGTTTGTGCAGGTTCATTCCATCCTAAGCCAACCCAAGACCACAAGGTAAGTATATGCATCAAAATCATGAGTATGAGGAGTTCTTGCTTATGTACATCAAAGCTTATCATCAGAGAGAGAGAGATCACATCAAAAGCTTATCACCTACAAAGGAGAAAGTACTAAGGGGGAGAGAATACTCAAGGATCCCACATATTAAGGGGAAGAAATAAATCTCCAAGGGGGAGAGAATACTCAAGGATCCCAGATGCTTGATGTTCAAGAGGAGAGATGCCACATGTCTTTTTGGGGGAAAGACATGTTCATGTTCATATGAACTCATTTGAATTTAGTTCTATTCATATCTTTCAGCTCTGATTTTCTGTTTCCTATCTTCTCCCAATATCCCATGTAAGATTCAGGGGGAGCAAGACACCTAAGGGAAAGAAATCAGTCAAATTCATTGCATATCTTTATTCTTGGGGACATGTTGAATTCAATATGGTACCTTGTACTCACTCTCTACATGTCATCCCAGTCTTGGCATTCTTGTGGTTTCTTTTGTTTGCTCTGGCTAGTGGACGTACCTGTGTTATCTAACCTTGTTTGTGCAGGTTCATTCCATCCTAAGCCAACCCAAGACCACAAGGTAAGTATATGCATCAAAATCATGAGTATGAGGAGTTATTGCTTATGTACATCAAAGCTTATCATCAGAGAGAGAGAGATCACATCAAAAGCTTATCACCTACAAAGGAGAAAGTACTAAGGGGGAGAGAATACTCAAGGATCCCTCATATTAAGGGGAAGAAAGAAATCTCCAAGGGGGAGAGAATACTCAAGGATCCCAGATGCTTGATGTTCAAGAGGAGAGATGCCACATGTCTTTTTGGGGGAAAGACATGTTCATGTTCATATGAACTCATTTGAATTTAGTTCTATTCATATCTTTCAGCTCTGATTTTCTGTTTCCTATCTTCTCCCAATATCCCATGTAAGATTCAGGGGGAGCAAGACACCTAAGGGAAAGAAATCAGTCAAATTCATTGCATATCTTTATTCTTGGGGACATGTTGAATTCAATATGGTACCTTGTACTCACTCTCTACATGTCATCCCAGTCTTGTCATTCTTGTGGTTTCTTTTGTTTGCTCTGGCTAGTGGACGTACCTATGTTATCTAACCTTTTTTGTGTAGGTTCATTCCATCCTAAGCCAACCCAAGACCACAAGGTAAGTATATGCATCAAAATCATGAGTATGAGGAGTTCTTGCTTATGTACATACTGTTTGCAAGAAGGACTCATGAGCATGAAGGTATTTTCCTTGATAATCTTTTGCTCTGATCCATATGGCCAAGATGCATGTGACACATTGCCTACTCTGTCATGGTTATGCTCTCACACGCCTCCATATTTCATATTTACATGAGTGCATACATGCAGGGGGAGCCTATGCTTGTTACATGTCCTTCCAAAGCTTTACTTGTTGTTCTTTATATCTTTATCTAAAGCTTTGATGTATGTTGCCATCAATTACCAAAAAGGGGGAGATTGAAAGCACAAGTGCTCCCTAGGTGGTTTTGATAATTGATGACAACATATCTCTTGTTGGACTAACATTTCAATCTAGCATGTTTCAGATAAGTTCAACAATGGAGTGGCATGGACTAAAGGTTGTGGGAACTCCTTCAAGATGCTAAGGACAAAGGATTGGCTAAAGCTTCAAGCTCAAGACTCCTCATTTTACATTTTAGTGATCCAAGATCACATTGAGTCTTTAGGAAAAGCCAATACTATTAAGGAGGGATGAGGTGTTGCTTAATGAGCCTCTTGCTTCATGTGCTTAGTGATATGCTCCAAAACCCTCGGCTACTTTCCCACTTCCACATATGACCTAAACCCTAAGCCAAACTCGGTCCTACCGATTCTTCCTATCCGGCGCCACCGAGTTCCAATTGTCATAAGCCACTGCCAAACCCTAATCAGTTCGGTCTCACCGATGGGATCTCGGTCTCACCGAGATGGGCTTGCAAACTCTCTGTTACCCATTGCAATATTCTCGGTCCCACCGAGATATGCAATCGGTTCCACCGAGTTTGCTTGGCCAAATCTCAGTTTCACTTATTACCCAAATCGGTCCCACCGAGTTTGAGTAATCGGTCAAACCGAGTTTTGGATTTACCCTAACCCTAGCACATCGGTCCCACCGAGTTGATCCAGTCGGTCCCACCGAAATCTCTAACGGTCACTAGGTTTACATTTTCGGTCCGACCAAGTTTATTGATTCAGTGCCACCGAGATTGGAAAACTGTGTAACGGTTGGATTTTGTGTGGAGGCTATATATACCCCTCCACCTCCTTCTCATTCGATGAGAGAGCCATCAGAACGCATACACCATTCCAACTCATATGTTCTGAGAGAGAACCACCTACTCATGTGTTGAGACCAAGATATTCCATTCCTACCATATGAATCTTGATCTCTAGCCTTTCCCAAGTTGCTTTCCACTCAAATATTCTTTCCACCAAATCCAAATCCTATGAGAGAGAGTTGAGTGTTGGGGAGACTATCATTTGAAGCACAAGAGCAAGGAGTTCATTACCTACACACCATTTGTTACTTCTTGGAGAGTGGTGTCTCCTAGATTGGCTAGGTGTCACTTGGGAGCCTCCGACAAGATTGTGGAGTTGAACCAAGGAGTTGTAAGGGCAAGGAGATCGCCTACTTCGTGAAGATCTACCGCTAGTGAGGCAAGTCCTGTGTGGGCGATGGCCATGGTGGGATAGACAAGGTTGCTTCTTCGTGGACCCTTTGTGGGTGGTTGCTTCTTCCTGGACCCTTCATGGGTGGAGCCCTGTGTGGACTCGCGCAACCGTTACCCTTGGGTGGAGCCCTGTGTGGACTCGCGAAACCGTTACCCTGCGTGGGTTGAAGTCTCCATCAACGTGGATGTAGGATAGCACCACCTATCCGAACCACGGGAAAAACATCCGTGTCTCGAATTGCGTTTGATCTCTCCAAACCCTTCCCTTTACATTCTTGCAAGTTGCATGCTTTACATTCCGCTGCTCATATACTCTTTGCATGCTTGCTTGATATGTATTGTGTGTGTTGAAATTGTGCCTAAACTCCACTTAAACCAAAAAGCCTAAAAATTGCAACTTTAGCATTAAGTGTCTAATCACCCCCCTCTAGACACATCTACTTCTTGATCCTACAGGTTTTCACTTCATCGGCTGTGAAATTAGAGCCATTATTGGTGATTATGCTGTGTGGGACACCATAATGGTGTACCACGCCAAATATGAAATCTATTACCGGCCCCGCTTCGGCCGTTTTGACTGGTTTGGCCTCTATCCACTTAGTGAATTTATCCACCATGACTAGAAGATACTTTCTCTTATGGCTTCCTCCTTTAAGGGGTCCGACCATATCGAGTCCCCAAACCGCAAAAGGCCAAGTGATGGGGATTGTTTGTAAGGCAATGGGTGGCATATGGCTTTGGGTGGCAAAGAGTTGGCATCCGACGCAACGATGGACAAGGTCATGTGCATTTGCTCGGGCCGTCGGCCAATAAAACCCTATACGGAAGGCCTTGCTAACAAGGGCCCGAGCTTCGGCGTGCTGACCGCCGAGTCCGGCATGAATTTCAGCCAAGAGCTGCCACCCCTCTTCCTCGGAGATACATCATTGAAGAACTCCGGTAGCGCTTTTCTTATAGAGCTCTCCATCATGAACCCTGTAGGCCTTCGAACGCCGAACAATGCAGCGGGCCTCATTCTGGTCCTCAGGAAGCTCCTTCATGCTAAGGTAGGCCAGGAAGGGTTCAGTCCATGGGGCAATGACTGCCATGATGAGATGCACCGACGGTGTTATTTCGATGGCTGAGCCTCCGATGATGTCGGTGTTTTCGGAATCTAGGGTTATGTTCGGATCCGGACTAGTGTTGTCGTTTTCCCCTGCCACACCATGGATGGCTTAAAAAGCCTTTTTAGAAAGATATTAGGTGGGACGGGGTCGCGCTTAGCACCGATACGAGCAAGAACGTCTGCCGCTTGATTACTTTCTCGAGCCACATGATGGAACTTGAGCCCCTCGAACCGGGCCGACATTTTTATGACGACATTATGATAAGCTGCCATCTTCGGATCTGGCATCGAAGTCTCAATTTATTTGAGATATTGCAAGGTTTGAGTCCCCCGCACTTCTAGGCGTTGTATGCCCATGGAGACAGCTATCCGGAGACCATGCAATAAGGCCTCGTATTTGGCTATGTTATTGGAGTCTGTGTATAGTATTTGGAGTACATACTGAACAACGTCACCAGTAGGGGACGTTAAAAAGATGCCCGCTCCTAGCCCTGCCAGCATTTTGGAGCCATCGAAATACATAACCCAATTGGAATATGTGTCATACTCTTTAGGGAGTTCAGCCTCTGTCCATTCGGCGACGAAGCTAGCCAGTACTTGGGATTTAATAGCTCAACGTGGTTTATATGTAATGTTAAACGGGAGGAGCTCAATGGCCCATTTGGCAGTCCGGCCCATGGTATCGCGGTTGTTTATAATGTCATTGAGTGGTACTTCCGAAGCCACCGTGATCGAACACTCCTGAAAATAGCGACAGAGCTTTCGGGATGCCATGAAGACTGTGTATGCTATCTTTTAATAATGGGGGTACCGGGATTAGCATGGTGTAAGGACAGTGCATACGTAGTATCCTGGCTTCTGAAGTGGGAATTTGTGTTTGTCTTGTTCTCGTTCAATGACGAGCACGACGCTCACCACCTGATGTGTTGCCGATATGTACAATACCATTGGTTCGCTGACGTTTGGCGCGGGCAGGATTGGATTGCTCGCAAGAAGGGTTTTTATTTCCTCCAGTCCGATTGTTGCCGCGTCCGTCCACTCGAAGTGATTGGTTCTCCGTAGAAGGCGATAGAGTGGCAGTGCCTTTTCTCCCAATCTGGAGATGAAGCGGCTTAGAGCTGCCACGCAACCCGTGAGCTTTTGGACTTATTTAAGGTTTGTTGGCGTAGCCAATTGTGACAAAGCTTGGATTTTGGCTGGATTTGCTTCAATTCCTCTGTTGGAAACGATGAAGCCCGGCAGTTTTCCAGCAGGAACGCCGAAAACGCACTTTTCCGGATTGAGCTTAATGTCATACACATGGAGGTTGTCGAATGTGAGACGTAAATCGTCTATTAGTGTTTCGACGTGCCTAGTTTTGATGACGACGTCGTCCACATAAGCTTGAACTGCCTTGCCCATCTGTTTCTCCAGTCATGTTTGAATCATGCGTTGGTATCTGGCGCCGGCGTTCTTGAGCCCGAAAGGCATGGTGTTGAAGCAGAATGGCCCATATGGGGTGATGAATGCTGTTGCAGCTTGATCGGACTCCTTCATTTTGATTTGATGGTATTTGGAATATGCGTCAAGGAAACACAGTGAATCGTGTCATGCGGTAGCGTCAATTATTTGATCAATACAGGGGAGGGGGAAGGGATCCTTGGGGCAAGCCTTATTGAAGTATTTGAAATCGACGCACAGGCGCCAGGTTTTGTCCTTCTTTGGTACCATCAGCAAGTTTGCCAGCCAGTCCGGATGCTTTATTTCTCTAATGAATCCGGCCTCAATTAGCTTGGCTAGCTCTTCCGCCATAGATTGCCGTTTGGGTTCAAAAAAGTGCCACAGTGTTTGCTTGACCGGCTTATATCCCTTCAATATATTGAGGTTGTGTTCGGCCAGTTCGCATGGTATTCCTGGCATATCAGAAGAGTGCCAGGCGAATATATCCCAATTCTCGCGCAGGAACTCTCGTAGCGCGGCGTCAACCGTCGGGTCTAGTTGTGCTCCAATGGATGCTGTTTTCTTGGGGTCCATTGGATGGACTTAGAATTTGACTATTTCTTCTGCCGGTTTGAAGGAGGTGGATTTTGGTCGTTTGTCTAAGATCACATCGTCCCTATCCACCATGGAGCGCAGTGCGGTTAATTCTTCGGCCGCGAGGGCTTCAGATAATGCCTCGAGGGCCAGGGATGCGGTTTTGTTTTCGGCGCAGAGTGCTATGTCCGGATCACTGACAAGAGTGATTATGTCGTTTGGTCTGGGAAGTTTGAGCTTCATATACCCGTAATGAGGTATAGCTTGGAAGCGTGTAAAAGCATCCCGCCCCAACAGGGCATGGTATCCGCTGCTGAAAGGAGCCACTTGGAAGGTGATTTCTTTAGACCGATAATTCTCCGGTGTGCCGAATACGACGTCAAGTGTGATTTTTCCCGCACATCGTGCCTCCCGACTGGGATTGATTCCTCGGAAGGTCGTGCTGCTTTGCTTGATGCGGCTCCTGTCTATTTCATTTTGTGGATTGTATCCTCATAGATGAGGTTTAGTCCGCTGCCACCGTCCATGAGGACCTTGGTGAGTCGAAAGCCATCCACGAAGGGACTAAGGACTAAACCGGCAGGTGCCCGGACTGTCCTGTATTTTGGTTTGTCGCCGGCATTGAAGGTTATAGCCGTGTCATTCCAAGGGTTTACTGTGGCGATTTGACAGCCTTCAGCGAGGCCGTGAAGTGCCCTTTTGCGCTTATTGTTTGAAGTGAATGTCTCAAAGACCGCTAGTACTCTAGGGTCGTCGTCTTCTGGAGGGTGTTGCTCTGGGTTGTTTTTGGTAAGGATGTTATCGCTGCTTTTGGCTACCTACCGGAGTATCCAACATGCTCTAAGGCTGTGGGTTGGTATAGTATCCGGTGTTGTGTGTATTTTGCATGGGCCATCAAGCCATCCCTCCAGAACGGTTCCGCGCCGCGTAATGGGTTTGTATTTCTTGGCTATTGGCACTACAAAAAATACACTTCCGTGATGATACGTGTTTGTCACAGTAGGTCGCGTTTTTTGTCATGCATGTACATCCATGACGATTTTATGACAGAATCAAGATAGTCATACATGTGTTGTCGTAGAAGTGTTCCATGACATTACCAAAATTACCATCACGGAAGTGTGCACTTCCATGACGATAAATCGTGCGTCACAGAAGTGCTTTTGTCAAGGGTGACCGACATGTGGCATCCACCGTAACGGAATGCCGTTAAGCTATCGGGTCGGGTTTTGGATCCGATAACCCATTAACATCCCCGACCAATGGGGATTTTCCATGTGTAAAATCATCATTGGCTGGAGGAAACACGTGTCGGCTCATCGTTGGGACAGATGTCATCCACTCATTGGACAGAAGGCGCCTATGATACGTCGACACGTGGCACGGCCCAACAGAGGCCCATTCCTGTGAAATGGCCGACCCGTTTGACTTGGTCAAAAGGTGGCGGGCCGGCCCATGGAAAGCCTATTAACAGCTTGTTCGCATATAGCCCATTTACAGCCCTCTAACCCAAGGCCCGTTACGCCCTATCCGAATTAGGCTAGTAGCGTCATCTGGGCCATCCAATATGATTCCAGCCCGTTTTCACTTCTGGCCCATGTATGGCCCATGACGTCTTTCAGCCCATATGAGGCCCTATGTAACTCTTGGCCTATTAACGGCCCGTGGTGAAACTGGCCCGTAATGAATAGTGTATCACTTTACACCCATTAACGGCCCATGGTGAAACTGGCTCGTAATGACAGTGTATCACTTTATACCCATTAACGGCCCGTTATTCCGTTGGGCCGTTTCTAGCCCATGTTATCTTTCGGCCTTCTCAGAGCCCATTTATTCTTGGGCTCATTTCCAGCATTCATTTATTTATGGCCCGTTACTGTCACTTTCTTCTTGTGGGCCAAATTCAGCCCGTGGTTCCAGTCGGCCCATTTGTGGTCCGTTAATACGTTGGGCAGTTTTCATAGCGTCATCAAATACGGCCTATTAACGATGGCTCGTTATGGTCGGCCCATGAACGGACGATTCCAACTCTAGACCGTTTATGGCCATAATGCGGCCTGTTATTGGCCCATGTTTGGCCAATCGATCATTCGACCCGTATAAGGCCCATTGATGATACGGCCCGTAGAAGGCCTATTGTTTCTACGGCCCGTAGAAGGCCTACTATTTCTACGGCCCGTAGAAGGCCCACTGTTTCTACGGCCCGTATGAGGCCAAGTGTTCACTACAGTAAATATTAGCCCATGGTTATTGTGGCCTAGTTTTAAAAAATAGGTTATTGCAGCCACTAGCAAACCGCGGAAAAAGAACTACACTGACTACAAGCAAACAAATAAACAAGACAACAAGGAAATAAATAAGCAAGCAAGTTATGCTAGGCTATCACGGCTATTACACATATTACATCCATTGGGCATCAAAGTTTTCCACCAGTGCAAATATAGGGAACAAAGCAGCATATAAACGCCGCAGCAAAACAAGTCCAGAACTGAAACCACTTCAGAAGAGTTCAAGAAACAATATCCTAGGTACCCATAATGCAGGCAAGATGCTTAGCAAGCTTATTAACTTTCTCTTGTTTGACGCTTAAATCCTCCAGCACTTGCTGTTGCACAAGAAAGTACACATCTAAATTCTGTAGGGACTTCCTCAGTCCTTCGGCTTCTTGCCGCAACACAGCTGACTGATGCCTTTCAGCTTGTAGCTGAGACTGAAGAAGCCGAAGTGATTCAGGCAGCGAGTTCGAAGAGCTTGTGCCAGCGGTACTGGCCAGTAACTCGAACACTACATCAACGCAAAACTGTGGGGTTTTCTCACTGTCTACAAGATCGTTTTTATCACCTTTCTTGGAGATCAACAGGGTTGTCTCACTATCTTGAACCTTATCTGCATTACTTTCTCTACCATTGCATAGTGGGGTGCTCTTCTCCAATATTCTGTTTGCATACTACAAGAGAGACAAGCAGACACATCACTGGTTTAGCTTGTAGTATACGAAACTCATTTTGGTAAACCGGTTCAGTAGTAAGGTGGACAAGATAACAGCATGAAACAAACATATATCTATGTACTATGGTCACTATATTGTCCATATCATTCTAGTTTATGTTCCCTAATCAAGATAGAGACACAGTTCAACTCATATATTTTTAAGACACAACAGCATAGACATAATATAAGTGTGAGAAACTACACAACATTGGCAGCACTTGTAATGTGCATCACATGAGAACATAACTGTTTATACAACTTAAACTGAAATCAACATAGAGCAAGAAGTTAGAACAACAATCCAGTTAAAGAAATAGGTTTAAAACATACCTGTTGCGCCATTGGAGTTTCAATTGGATCCTTCAAATTCGAAAGTAGTTGGTATGAGTAAATACAGTGATGCAACAGCAAAGGAGTATGGACCATAGCTACGGAATCTGACCTAAGAACAGTTGCTCTTCTGCTTTAAACGTGGAGTTTGGGTTAGTTGTGGTGGTCTTCGTGCTTTGGGCACTGTAGTAGCTTTACAAATTGCTCATGTGGGGGTACTCTGTGGTGGACATGGTGCTTTGTCAACTATAAGTGGGTTACTATCCGCTGGGGTTGCGGTTAGATGGGTTGTAGCTGGTTCTCTGCCCAATGGTGTAAGTGTGCAATCTGGAAGAGTCTCGATTATGTGTGGTGGGGCTAGTTTGTGGGCCAGTACAACCATGGTTCTATCTGAATCGACGGGTAGCACTGTCTTTTGTGAAGAACGTGTTTTTGCTCCCTTAGATACTGCCATCACCCCCTCCAATTCAAATGGCTGATAAACAAGAAAAGAAATTGAACGTATAGACATTGTATGATAGACAGATGTGGTAATTCACATATATGTTGTCTAACCAAGCAGCCTAACTAAACAGGATAGCATGACACAGTTTCAGATATATGATGGATAACTTAAGAGGATATAATGGCACAATTCAACATATGATGAGTACCCAAAGAGGATGACATGACAAAACTATATGATGTCTTTCTAAAATAGGTTGGGATGAAATAATTCACATACATGTTGTCTAAGTATACAGGATGGCATGATATAATTGACATAATTGATTCATATACTAAGCAGTTGGCACTCGCATGTATGATCTCTAAACTAAGCAGATAGAATTCAATATTGTGCATATGATGTCTAAACTAAGCAATGCAAGACACCATATGCATCATATGAGAAATATAAACATTGCAACTTAGAGCATACACCTCAGGTGGGATATAGGACTGGTCATCTGTCTCTGAATCCTCCTCCGAGGAGCTCCCTGTAACCATCGAGATGTATGCTTCAACAGGTACCATTGCCTGCTCTGAAGACCTTGTTTTCACTCTAGATTTTTCCATAACCGGCTCAAATGGCTGATACACATGAAGAGTAGTTCAATATACACAGATTGTCGACAAATGGAATACGTAATGAAAAAAAAGATGGCATGCGATAATTCACATATATGATGCCTGGCTCCATGGCGGTGCATAATTCACATATATGATAACTGGCTGGAAAACATGGCATTGCATAATTCACATATCTGATATAGAAAGCAAACAGGAGGCATTCACACAAAGCATGTCTAATCTAAGCAGATGGCATGGCAATGCAAGACACCATATGCATGATATGAGCAATATAACCCAGCCAAGTTAGAGCATGCACCTCGGGGGGGGGGGGAATACGACCGGTCATCTCTCTCTGAATCCTCCTCTGAGGAGCTATCTGTAACCAACAAGAAATCTGCATCGACAAGTAGCACTGACTGCTCAGAAGACCTTGTTTTCACTCCAGATTTTCCCATGACCAACTCAAATGGCTGATGCACAGGAAGAGTAGATGAATGTATAAACATTGTTGACGAATGGAATACATTATGGAAAAAATATGGCATGATACAATTCACATATACGATGACTGGCTAAATAGGATGGCATTGCATGATTCACGTATATGATGCCTGGCTAAAGAAGATGGCGTTGCATAATTCCCATATACTCCCTCCGTTCCTAAATTTTTTTCTTTTTAGAGATTTCAAATGGACTAACACATACGGATGTATATAGACACATTTTAGAGTGTAGATTCAATCATTTTGTTCCGTATGTAGTCACTTGTTGAAATCTCTAAAAAGACAAATATTTAGGAATGGTGGGAGTACAATATAGAAACCAAATAGGTGGCATTCACACAAAGCAAATCTAAACTAAGATGATGACATATAAGATGTATAATATAAGCAATGCAAGGCGCCATATGCATGATATGACCAACATCAGCATGTCAGGTTAGAGCAAACACCTCAGGTGGTAAACAAGCGTGGTCGGTTGCTTCTGAATCTCCATCTGAATAGTTATCTTCCTCTGGAATACAATCTGGAAATGCAGGAGGGGGCCACTTCGCCCACCATGGAGCGGCGTCTGCATGACATTATATTTGCACGCAATAGTCTTCTCTTTTTCTCTACATGTTCAGTACGATTGTGTACAATATCCGACATGCATAATAAAAAATAGTTAGATTTTGTAAGGCCTAAGGGGTGCATGCAAAAATCAAGACTGATGGTAGAAATGAGTGGATGGATCAAAAACTAATGATAGCAGGTAGATTATAGCTTCAGTTTAAAAAGATAGACAATGGATCATCTATTATTTGTTTCCCACCCAACATGAACCACATAGAAGACCCGAGATGAACCAGATAGTAGACAGATACTATTCGTTGCTGGCTCGATATGAGACCCATGGGCATTTCAAAACTCAAGATTGAATGATAAAGTAGCAGGTAATAATAACCTATGTATAACGTAAGCAAACACGAAAGACTGTGACCTCTCTTCCGGAACTGTGTAGTCCTTAGGTTCATCTGCTTAGTAGATGATGGTAATGTTGTTGGTGTGGCTGCCGGCAATGGGGAAGATGATCTGAGGTGGCGAAAGGAAGTCTATAGGGGGGATCTCTGCTGCAGTGAACGCTTCTGTCGATGGTGCACCTCAGGTGGAGTGGATGACGGCACGATAGGAGCAGGACATAACACACGGAGTTTTCTTTGACGCCTATCTAAAAATGAAGTAAATCTGTAAGGGCTCCTTATATTTGGAGGATTCTATAAACGCAGGGACAGGAAAAACACGGGAATAGTATAGGAATGCACGTGCAAAACAGAGCATTTGGAAACATAGGATTTCAGTCAACCTGGGTGTTTGGCTCACATGAATTGGAAGAACAGAGGAATGGAGAGACAAAGTGATGTGACGAGTGTACAACCTCTTTGGCATAGCCTTGTGGACCTCAGCTTCATTGGGTTGGACGTGGAGGATGGTGATGATGCTGGTGTGACTGTCGGAGGCGGGGAAGAAGATCCGAGGCCTCTAGAAACGGCGCCGAGGGTACTGCTCCGCTGTGATGGACGGTTCCGTCGTCGGAGCAGCTCCTCTAAGGTGTACGGCGACGAGGCTAAAGCATGACAAGACATACAATGTTAATCTGAAGTGGGACCCTAATATCATCTACAATAGATGATGTAAAATACATCACCAAAAAGTGCTAGATGTAAAACGCATCAGCCACGCCACGGCCGCTCCGATAGATGCTGTAAGTACTGTTCACCCTGAGCTTAACTGAAGAAAATGAACTTCACAGTCAAAACTGAATTTTACTGTTGAAACTGATTGAACTAGTAACAGAGCATTGCAATAGATGTTTAGGGCATTTGAGCACTAGTAGCAGAGAAGCAGTGATCTAAATCAGCAGACGCTCGAGCAGGGAACGCACTAGCAGAGGGCAAGTCGTGCAGTAGCACCGCGAGCGAGTGCTAAAGCAGCGACTCCTGTAGCTTCCGGAGGTCGTGCAGTAGCAGCAGCAGCGCAAGCGAGAGAAAGAGCAAAGCAGCAGCATGAACGAAAGCAGGAGCAGTGCAACAGCGCAACCGACAGCAAGAACAGAGCCGCAGCACGAGCGAGAGCCGGAGCAGCTGCAGCTAGTGTCGTTGTGGAAGTCGCCGAGGAAGCAACAACATGGGGGAGAGACGCCATGGATGATGTGGCCGGCGACAACGACATCGATGGAGACACGCCATGTCTGCTCGGTATCGAGCACCGTTAGCCCCGTGAGATCAAATAAAAGATAAAATGCAGCGGTGAGTGCAGAACCTCCTTGGTGGCGCCGAGTTGGCCTCGGCTTCATCGGAGGAATTGGTGAGGGTGTTGCGGTTCCGGTGGGGCAGGTCAAGACGACGCTGTGGGGATTGAGGTGGCACGATAGACGAGGCAAACGTCGGGGCAGCTCCTTGGAGGTGGAGGACGAGGCGGCTAATCCGGCGGGACGACGAGATCGACAACGGATCCTCATCAGGTGTGGTGGATGAGGGACGGCGAGCTGTTGCGGTGGACGACATAGTCGGGGAAGAGTCTCCGGCTGGGCGGTGGTCGGGAGGCCGACGGAGGAGCGTGGGGTTTCGCGGGTTTTGGCGGCCTCGGTGTATGAATGGGGGACGAAGGGGGAGGGGGGAGCCATGCTTAGGGACGCGCTTGTCCGAAATGTAGGGTAAGTTACCAGCGTACCCCCACCGGTTTTGACACCGCGACGTGGAGCTTCATTTCCGGCTGAGGGGTAGAAGGGGGATTTCGCATGTCTGGGCTGTGGGAGCGATTTCAGATGAGGAGGGAGTTCTCGCGCGCGTCCAAATTTCGGGATAACAAGGCGCGGCGCGGGTTGAAGAAGCGGGAGTTTCAAAGCAGGTGAGACAAAAGATACTCGAGCTTGAAAATTTCGGGATAACAAGGTGCGGATTCCTTGTTTGGCAGAACAAACTTAACATGTAAAAAAACAATTCATACAAGACACAAGAGAGTCATGTCCCCTTTTACTATATTGCTATAGATGCCATTGAAAAAACTACAAGAAAAATGTAAAAAAAAATCGGCAGAACTAGATTACCCTGCACAGTACCAAATCGATTCGCACTTCCCTCAACAACAACAAAAAAGAAATCAATTCCCACCAAAGAAAGAGTAATGTCCCTTTTTATATGATTACAGATGCCATGATCTCGAATTTCAATTATTGAATCCACGTTATGTTGAATTCGAATATATCGTTAGGTGACCTTGCGGTTTATAATTGATGTAGTCGTACATTTTGATCTTCCATCATATATGAACATTTTACTCCACCATGTGAACATATATATTGTCGTCTACCATATGGACTAAATTTGAATCAATTTTCCTTATTTGAATACGATTGTTGTCAAGTTATACAATAATTTAAATATTATCTTGATAACAAAAAACATACATATAGCAGTAATCATATTTCACTATGAACTACATGTACCATACGTTCTCCAATTCAAATATTTGTATCCATTTTATGTTGAATTCAAATCATAGTACATTATTGGTCTAGGTAGCGAGATGTTTGGGATAATCTAAACCCTGTTTCATACGTATAATTTTTGGGTGAATTGGGACAAGTTTTGGTATAAGCCTCTTGCAAAACCGGAGATTCTCTCAACAAGCCTCGTGGTTCCGAGAGGGAATGTGTCACCTTTGTGTGCAAAACGATATATGTTGCCTCCCCCCTGATTTTATTTACAGAGGCAACATAGAACTATATGAGTGCCCTGTTAAATTTTGGAATTATTTCGGGTTCATTTGGCCTTTTTATACATTAATTGAGTTTCTGGACTTTTAATGTGCATAATCTAAATATGAATTGCATGCACATGCTCGGGTGCACCAAAGTGGGTTGAAAAATCACATGTGTGTCCTTGGTTGAATTTCTAGGTCCCATGGAAGAAATGAGAATGAAATTCAAACATCTGAGCATCATGACTCGGTCGAGAACATCGAGAAACTTTGATTTTAAATTCATGTAAATCCAAAACTCGCCTGGAAATCATGAAACTTGACATGGTGTCATGTCATGGCACGAACATGTTGTGGTAAAAAATTGGGCCGGTTTGGAAGCTTGTGGTTCTAAGAGGGAGCGTGACACCTTTGAGTGTGAAACAATATACGCTGCCCCCCTTGAGTTTCTTAACAAAGGCAACATAGAACTACATTAATGCCCTGTTAAATTTTGGAATTATTCCGGGTTCGTTTGTCTTTTTTATACATTAATTGAGTTTCTGGTCATTTAATGTGCATAAGTCAAATTTGAACTACAAGCACATGCTCTCGTGCACCAAAGTTGGTTGAAAAATCACATTTGTGTCGGGTGAATTTCTAGGTCCTATGCAAGAAATGATAATAAAATTAAAACATCCGGGCATCGTGGCTCGGCCGAGAACATTGAGAAACTTGGTTTTAAAATTCTTGTAAATCGAAAACACGTCTGGAAATCATGAAACTTGGCATGGATGTCATGTCATGGTACTACCATGTTGTGGTAAAAAAATTGGCCGAATAGGAACAGATTTTGGTATAAGCTTTTGCAAACCGAAGCTTCTCTCAAGAAGGCTCGTGGTTCTGAGAGGGAACGTGCCACCTTTGAGTGCGAAACGGTATACATTGTCCCCCTTGAGTTTATTTACAAAGGCAACATAGAACTACATGAGTGCCCTGTTAAATTTTGGAATTATTCCAGCTTCGTTTGGCCTTATTTACACATTAATTGAGTTTTTGGTCATTTAATGTGCATAATTCAAATTTGAACTACAAGCACATGCTCCCGTGCACCAAAGTTGGTTGAAAAATCATGTTTGTGTCCTCGAGTGAATATCTGCTCCCTCCTTCCATCTATGTAGGTCCTAATGCGTTTTTCGAGGCTAACTTTGACCAAACTTTAGAGCAATAATATATGACTTGCAACTTACACAAAGCATACCTTCAATTTTGTATGTCAAAGGAGCTTCCAATAATATAATTTTCATAGTATACATCTCATGTGCAATTAATCTTGTCAATAGTCAAAGGCTGTCTTGAAAAACACATTAGGCCCTATATAGATGGAAGGAGGGAGTAGGTCCCATGCAAAAAATGAGAATAAAATTCAAACATCTGGGCATCGTGGCTCGGTCGAGAACATTGAGAAACTTGGTTTTAAAATCATGAAACTTGGCATGGTTTCGTGTCATGGTAGTACCATGCCGTGGTAAAAAAATTGGCCGAATAGGAACAAATTTTGGTATAAGCTTCTTGCAAATCGGAGCTTCTCTCAAGAAGGCTCGTGGTTCTGGGAGGGAACGTGTCACATTTGTGTGCATAATTCAAATTTGAAATACAAGCACATGTTC
Source organism: Triticum aestivum (assembly GCF_018294505.1). Taxonomy (NCBI): domain Eukaryota; kingdom Viridiplantae; phylum Streptophyta; class Magnoliopsida; order Poales; family Poaceae; genus Triticum; species Triticum aestivum. Next base: position 460,034,127 of record NC_057800.1, read on the forward strand.
CAGTGCACCAAAGTTGGTTGAAAAATCACATGTGTGTCCTTGGGTAAATTTCTAGGTTCCATGCAAGAAATGGGAATGAAATTCAAAATTCTGGGCGTCGTGGCTGGGTTGGAAACATTGAGAAACTTAGTTTTTTAATTCTTGTAAATCCACAACACGCATCAAAATAATGAAACTTGGCTTGGTGCCATGACATGGCACCAACATGCTGTGGTAAATTTGCAGTCCGATTTGCGAAGGTGCACACATTAACAAACAACAAAGTCATTTTGGAACAAGTGTTGTCACGTTACAATCGGAAACACAAGTATTATTGAAACTGTGGGCATTCTACTTACTAGTACCATTTACGTGCCGCCACGCGTCCCCATTTTTATTAGCTAGGAGGCGCCGTGCAGGGTAGCTATTTGAGTATGAGAGGCATGTGATCAGACCCCTGCGCGTGCTTATCGGGAGGAGAGCCCTTTGACCTCCATCTGCCGTCCACCTCTCTCCCAAGGTCTCCATTAATGGCGCCCGAGCCTCTATTTAATGGCGTGGCTATGTCTCACTCGACTGAGATTTAATAGAGAAAAAAGAAAATCTGAAAGTGTTGGATTTCGGGTTCCGGCAGACCCTTGAGGTTCGAACACTGGGGTGCGCACGGAGATTTCGCCTCCTACCTACCTGCACCCCTCCGCCTTGCTAGGATCTAAACTATGGTAAGAACAACACAAGAGACACAGGGTATATACTGGTTCGGGCCACCATTGTGGTGTAATACCCTACTCCAGTGGGTGGTGTGGTGGATTGCCTCTTGGGCTGATGATGATGAACAATACAAGGAAGACCAGCCTCGCGAGGGTCTGTTCTTGGCTGGGGCGATGAACTGCTGGGAGGAGCTCAGTCACCCTCCTCTCTCTCTCCCTATCTGATCTAAACCCCTCTCTCAAGAGCCTTCTTCTCCGAACCCCTCAGCTCTCTATTTCTGTCCCCCTCTTGAGGGTGGCTGATCCTATTTATAGAGGCCCTGGTCCTCTTCCCAAATATCGAGCGGGAAGGGAGCCAACAATGGCGGGCTAATTTGAAGGGGGACAGCTAGTATCGGCTATCCTGATAAAACTAGTCTTCGCCCGCGCAAAGCTTTGGTGATGACGTCGTCTTGGGCTCCACGGTGACCTCCATCTCGTAGTCCTCCTGGTCTTGGTCTCGTTGCACCGAAATGGCAACCTTTCCCTGATGCCTCAATACTCCGCGGCTGCGCTTGCCCCCTTTGCACCAAAGAGGAAAGGAGGACACTGCGCAGGCTGGCACCCGCCTGGCGCCCTCGGTCGTCATGGCTTGCATCACGGGCACCTCGTGAGGTACCCCGCCTTGATCTCTCCGCCTCATGAGCCAGCCTGACGAGGCCGTGCCTGAGGAAGCTCCGCGTCGTCCGCCCTGCGAGGCTTGGCCCCTCGCGAGGGTCTTGGGTTTGTGTTGGTGAAGATGGGCCGCGCTGGGCCCCCTTTTGAGCCACGCCGCAGGCCGCAGGCAGGCAAGTCTGGGAACCCCCATTCCCAGAACACCGACAGTAGCCCCCGGGCCCAAGGCGCGCCCGGACTTGGCCGTGTAGGGAGGCGGAAGGGCAAGAGTGAAGCGCCGCGGGCCCTAACAGCCTGCGGCCTTGGGTGCCGCGTGGCGGCTGATTGGATGTGGGCGGCACTGTTCCCCCATGCCCTCCTTATTTTGCGCCATGCTAGGCGGACCCGTAGTTGTACACAGTCGTTCCCCTTTTTGGTTGCTCGAGCGCCCTCTGTCCTTCCTCCGCTCGAACTCTGGTTTCTGTTCTCAACTCAATCTTGAACATTCCCCCCCTTCCCATCGCCATGGCTCCGACGAAGAAGGGAAGAGGGAAGAAACCCGTGTCTCCGCCTTGCCCGCCACCGTTGGCGGCCCCCGCCGAGGGTTTGGGCAAGGTCAACTTGGCCCTGGCCACCATCTTCAATGAATGCAGGAGGACGACGGCCTGGCCCGCGTCCCACTTCTCCATCAACAGGATAGCCACCGAGGTCCCGTATTTTGCCGACGCCTTGTGGGCGGGTCAGGTTCCTCCCTTTTCTGATTTCTTCAATGCCGTGCTTTCCCACTATCAGATCCACATGATGCATCTGGGTCCTGAATCCATCACTCTCCTTTCGGTCTTCGCCTTTGTTTGCGAGGCCATGATGGGCATCCTTCCTTTGGTCGCCTTGCTGCGCCACTTCTTCTCGCTGCGCCTTGTTGACCCTACCCAATGCTGGGCATGTGTGAGCTTCGTTGCCACGCCTGAGACGGCGGCCTCTGGGATTGACTTCAAGCTCCCTCCGCCCGCGGCTGGGTTCCGCGAGCGGTGGCTGTATGTGGATGCTGGGGTGCCCAACCCCCTACTGTCGGAGCCAATTTCGCCTGCTGTCCCCAATTCGGGCTGGGGCCAGGAGACGCTTGAGAGCCCCCGGCTCGTCTTCGTCTGGCACAGCTTCGCGTTCTTGAGGTCGCTTGGCGCGACAGCACCCAAGGTGGTGAAGGAGTTCCTGCTACGCTGCATTGCTCCTCTCCAGTGCCACTCCTGCCGGATGTGGGCCTTCAGCGGGCGCGATGATCGTATGAGGCTCCAGGAAGAGGACCTGACGCCTGAAGTGCTGAGGATGGCGCTCTTGACCCTGACGGGGGACCCCAACCCTGGCAATATCCAGCAGGGAGGGGCCTTGCTATACCTCTGCCAGAGCGGGGGCGATTCTGTGAGGCAGATGCCTATCTTCGATGAGTGGGGGCCACGCCCCGCCGGCCTCCAGGGGCCTCGCGAGAACCCAGTGGTGGTGACCGCCCTTCCAGTCGGCCAAGGCGGCTCTTCCTCAAGTGGCGGAGCAAGGAGGTATGAGGCACCAGAGGCCGAGGGGGCTCCTGGCGGGGTGACAGCGTCGGGCGAGGCTCATGAGGAAGCAGTTATCGGGGCCCGTGCCGCTGAGGCTGAGGGTGACAAGCAGCAGCCCTCCGCGCCTACGACCGAGGCCACTGAGGCTCCGACGGCTTCTCTTGGCGAGGCAATTGGCGGCGCACATCAGGCAGGCGCCCCTGACACAGATTGCCTTGACGCTCCATCTTCGTCGCAGGTTGATCCCTGCGCCCGACTCTTAGGCCGCTTCCGCGTGGACTTTGAGGCCCTCCGGAAGAGAAGGGAGGCCCTGGGCGATGATTACCCTTGTCGCCTGCTGAAGCGTAGGAAGTACTTCGCCACTGACGAGTAAGCCTTCTCCTTTCCCAGCTCCCGATCCTTCTGTTGCTCTTACTAACCATTGCTCCGCAGGCCCCTTCCAGCCGAGCTTGCGGAGACGGCTACGGAGCCGTCCCCCTTGGCTTCACCCCCTCCATCGTCTTCAAGCGCTCCAAGCGGTGGAGCCCTTGTGGTGAGGGCGATCGACGAGGCGAACTGTCCCGAGGTGTATCGTGGCCCAGCGCACCTCGTGATCCTTCACGGGCCTTCTCGTGGCATAGCCAGCCTGCCGTGGGCTTCTCGCCTAGTCGTGGACTGCGATTGGCTGAGGCGCTTCCTGCGCTCTTCACCTGGGGACGGGCTGGCCCCCTACCGGGCTTCTGATGCGGCGTGCCCGGCCGTTGCGAGGGTGCCAGCCCCTAGCCCGGAGGGGGAGTGCTGACTCGCGGCCCCCGACGCTTGCTTGGGGCAGATGATGGTGTGGAAGACGTGCTCGAGCGTGCTCGGGAGCGTCGCGCTCTCCGCCAAGGATTCCTTCGAAGGGCGGCTGACGCGGTAAGCCTGCTTGGAGAGGAGCTTGTCGATGAAGACGCGCGCCTTGAGGCCGAGGGCCTGCGCCTGGCTACAGAGAGGCACGAGCTGGAGGGCGCCATCGCCCTTACGCGCCGTCAGCGCGATCTTGACGACGCAGAGGCCAAGGCGTCGCTGGTGGCCTCTCGGGAGGCCTGATCTTGGGCCGCTGAGGAGGCTCGGGAAGCTGACCGGCGGCAAACGGCGGCGGAGGAGCGGGCTCGGGAGCTCCTGGCCTGGTGCCACTCGTTGGAGGAGCTGGTGGAGCTGCGCGAGGCAGCCCTCGCATCGATGAAGGTGGCCTCCGGCGACTCAGCAAAGCTCCAGAAGCGTGAGGAGGTGCTGACGCTAGAAGCCGCCGAACGTACCCGAGAGTACGAGCGTCTGGAGACGAGGGAGCACTTGGTGACGCAGGCGGAGGATGATGTTGCTGCATAGGAAGCCCCCGTCCTGGAGGAGGTCGGACGTCGAGTGGCGATGGCGCATTTGAACCTCGAGCACGAGTTCGAAGAGAAGCTGGGGTTTATCCGGGCCGAAGCTGAAGGCAGGACTGCTGCCTTGAGGGCCAAGCTGGAGGAGGCGACGCGGCGGGCCGACGCCTTCCGGGTCGCTCTTGAGGTGGCACAAGGTGAGCTAACCGCCTCCCAGGCCGAGGTGCTCTTTCTCCGCCGGCGGGTGGAGGAGGCCGAGGTCGTCGCGGGCCAGAATGCAGACGAGATACGTCAGCGGCGGATCCTGGAGCATGAGCACGGCCCCCTGCTCACCATGCTCCGGGAGAGAGCCAACGCAGCCTTGGGCAACATCTGCGAGGCGGCTGTTGGCGAGCCGCACGCAGTCAACTATGCTGGCAATCTTCAGTTCTTCACTGACGTGGTGACGCAGCTGGAGGCGCGGTCGGTCAGGGCTGACAGGTTGGTGGAGGAGAGGAGCCGCGCCCTGCTTGGGCGCACCTTTTCTCGCGTCTTCAGCCACCTCCGGAACATGGATCCCCACTTTGATTTTGACGCCGCCATAGCCCTAGTCCCCCAGGTCGCCTCGCCGCCCGAGGCGACCTGGCGCACTGGATGGAAGACAATGTGGAGGCTCTTATCAGGGCCTTCACTTCAGACAATAACGACGTGATCGTGGCAGCCGACGAGGGCGGCGTGGTGAACGGCCCTGACGCCGCTGGCGATGACGCGGACAGCGATGGCGAGTTCAGCGACGCCAGCAACGGCTCAAGTGGTGCTCCTGAGAACGCATTGGGGGATTCATCCGACTGATTGTGCATCGCTCCTACTTCCTTGCCCTTTGTCCCGCGCTGGCCCTGAGGCAGCCCGTGGGAGGTTGTGGTGTCTCGAGTGTTCCCTGATTGGGTTCGTAGGATCTGCAGTAAAACACCCTCCTGAGAGGTCACATCGGGGACAGTCTGGGCTGCGTGCAAGCTAGGCCTGACCCGGCTCGTGAGGGGCTCGCGAGGGGAGGCAGCTGAGGCAAAGCGATAACCAAAACGCGAGAAATTGCTCGAACGAGACTAAGCACCCCTTCCCCGAACACACGCAAATCTCAAATTCGAATCCAACTTGAATCCAGCGGGGGAAAGCGACAACCAAAGGGAAGAGCAACGAAAGCAAAAAAAAGGCCATGTCCGGCACCTAGTCTAGTCTTGGACGTCTTCTCACCAGCGCGGACCTAAGTGCTGCCACTGGGCGTGGGAGGGAGCCCCGGGGCCTAAGGCCGGCACCCCTGAGACTCTGGGGCGTGTACAGCCCCACTCATTATTACGTGAGAGTGTCACGGGGCGGCGAGCTTCACAGGCACTGGGCCTTCTTCACAGGTATTGGCCTTGCTTCATATCGCCAGATGAGGGCCCCGCCTTGCGCCACACTCTAGTGCCATCAACGACGACCGGAAACCAGGACACCGCCGATGGGGTAGAGCAGTCTCCAGCGGTTCCCCCGACGACCACGGGTCCTCCGCCGGGGGCAGGCCCTGAGGCACCTCCCCAGCGGAGGGCCTACCTCCTGAGAACACCTTGCTCCGACCGCCGCGGTGGTGATGTCGGATCCCGGCCCCTCTCCTGCAGCCCCCTGCGCCCTCCTCCCGAGGGGCAGGAGACTATGGGAGCGGGGCAGCTGCTCGCTATGGCGACCTGCACCTCCTGCGATCCATGGTTAGCGTATACCTGCTCCTGAAGAATTAGCAGTACCCGATAATCGTTGCCCCCAGTGTGGCTAGTAGGACCGTCCCGGGGCTCCCGGAAAGGCTCAGGTTCTGGCGCCTCGTCCCCCCAGCTTGGGCTGAGGAGTGAGCCTTGTTCGCTCTTGTGTGGGTGTCCTTGGTCCATCATGAGGGGCACGTATTCCTCCGGCGCCGTCATCCCGAATGCCACACTGTAATGCCCCGCATGCCACGCGGTCCTGCCTGACGCGCCCACTGTGGGGTGGCAGCGCGGCTGCCCACTGGGGCCGCGGGTCGCCTCGAGTCCTTCTTCTTCGCGGACCGGGAGCGGGGGCAGCGCCGCCGCCGGTCCGGTGCTGACAGCTTCGCTGGCGTTGGAGTAGCCTTGGAGCCCGCGGGCATGCGCGGAGCCCCCGCGCGGGCCGCCCTGGGCTTGAGATGGGAGCTGGGTGGAGAAGGGGTGAGCCCCCGAGGCGGCGAAGCCTAGGAGCTCTGCCACTCGCTCCAGCAGCACGTCATGGCCGCCCTCCAGCAGCCTGCACTGCAGCAGCTCTCGGGCCACTGTGAGCGCGGCCCTCGAGTTCGCCTGCTCCCTGCGGGTGTACGGCGTCGTGGTCGCGGCGTGATTGGAGGCCCTTGCTGCCGACCGCGCCTGCCGCGGTGTGAGAGCTGTCGAAGCTTGTCCGTGTCGCCTGCGGCCTGCAGCGCCCTGTGGACCGCGAGCTGCCTGGGGCACGGGGTCACCCGAGGCAAGCGGCTCTGCGCAGGCAGGCCACGCCGCCCACGGATCTGGGTTGCCCGCCTGGTCACCAGACATGGTGATGACGACGCGACGGGGCGCGGAGCGGTAGAAGGTGGATTCCGGCGCACCCCTACCTGGCGCGCCAAATGTCGGATTTCGGGTTCCGGCAGACCCTTGAGGTTCGAACACTGGGGTGCGCGTGGAGATTTCGCCTCCTACCTACCTGCACCCCTCCGCCTTGCTAGGATCTAAACTATGGCAAGAACAACACAAGAGACACAGGGTTTATACTGGTTCGGGCCACCATTATGGTGTAATACCCTACTCCAGTGGGTGGTGTGGTGGATTGCCTGTTGGGCTGATGATGAAGAACAATACAAGGAAGAACAACCTCGCGAGAGTCTGTTCTTGGCTGGGGCAATGAACTGCTGGGAGGAGCTCAGTCACCCTCCTCTCTCTCTCCCTATCTGATCTAAACCCCTCTCTCAAGAGCCTCCTTCTCCGAACCCCTCAGCTCCCTGTTTCTGTCCCCCTCTTGCGGATGGCTGATCCTATTTATAGAGGCCCTGTTCCTCTTCCCAAATATCGAGCGGGAAGGGAGCCAACAATGGCGGGCTAATTTGAAGGGGGGCAGCTAGTATCAGCTATCCTGACAAAAGTAGTCTTCGCGTGCGCAAAGCTCTGGTGATGACGCCGTCTTGGGCTCCACGGTGACCTCCGTCTCATAGTCCTCCTAGTCTTTGTCTCGTTGCACCGAAATGGCAACCTTTGCCTGATGCCTCGGTACTTCGCGGCTGCGCTTGCCCCCTTTGCACCAAAGAGGAAAGGAGGACACTGCGCGGGCTGGCACCCGCCTAGCGCCCTCGGTCGTCATGGCTTGCGTCACGGGCACCTCATGAGGTACCCCGCCTTGATCTCTCCGCCTCCTCGTGAGCCAGCCTGACGAGGCCGTGCCTGAGGAAGCTCCGCGTCGTCCGCCCCGCGAGGCTTGGCCCCTCATGAGGGTCTTGGGTTTGTGTTGGTGAAGATGGGCCGCGCTGGGCCCCCTTTTGAGCCATGCCGCAGGCCGCAGGCAGGCAAGTCTGGGGACCCCCGTTCCCAGAACGCCGACAGAAAGCACAGATCTAGATGTAAGATCCGATGGACCTATATGGCATCTACTGCGACTTATAGCAAGACTGATGAATATATAAGGACGATTAAATATATTTTTTGATCAAAGAAGGGCTTGCCCCTTCCGATTTTCATTACTGAAAACCACCACAATTCACAAGAAGTTCAGCACAACTCCAGTCTAACACGAAGGACTAAAAGCTACCAGATTGAAATCGCAACATGCCAAGAGGCCAACAAAGGCCAAACATCCGCGCTAGAAATCAACATTTCACAACCGACGACACAATCCACATCCTAAACCGATTATTAAATCAAAAGAGACCAGGAAACTAGTCTCCACGGCGAGCGGCGATGAGCTCTTTCGTGTCCTCAAGACGCTGCTTGAGAGCATCCACGGATTCCTCCACCAGCCTTTGGCGCTCGTTGCGGAGCATGTCATTCTTGTCCATAAGTTTCTTCAACAAGGCACTTGTCTCCTCCTGCAGGTCTACACTTCGGACGATCTTCTCCCTCAGCAGGTCGCGCTCGGCCCGGAGCCTCTCATTGCCCTCCCTTAGTTGTCGGATGACGCCGGTAGCATGTTCAAACGAGGTTATCTTGTCGTCCTGCAACCTCGCCGAGCCGGATATCTGATCCATCTGGCTATGGACGATCGCATGCATGCGCCTGTAACAGTCGTCGCCTATCCGCGAGAAATTTTCCCAGGCCATCGCGGCCCGGCGGGACATCTCTGCTGTATTCGTGGCCCGGCGGGACATCTCTGCTACTTCCACGGTGCAGCCGGACCAGTCTGCTGCATCGACGGTGCGGCGGGACCTCTGTGCTGCTACTTCCGCACTACGGGACATGTCGGCTGCTCTCGCAGCGAGGCGGGACATCTCTCGTGCTTCCTCTTCCATGCTCGCCTCTCCCTGGTGGCAACCTCTCGACCCAGAACTCGCGCTGGCCATGGCAGACACAAGGGAAGGATACTGAATGACTTGTTTGTTTTTGTGGATGAGGAGTTGAGGAGGAATGTGCAGTCATCTTGGCATACTAGTATTTATAACCGAGTACTAATACGCTCCTAAGTGGGAAACCATTTAGGTTGTGATCGGTGTGAACAGGTTTGCAATTCAATATAGCGTGGAGTAATTTGGAATGTGACGATATGCAAGCTCAAAATTTATTGACGGTTCTAGTTTCGAAGTGCGGCACTATTCCCGGATGGAGTACTTCTTTTTCTACTCCCTTCTTTCCGGTTTTATAGGGCTTATCTCAAAATTTTAGTTTTTCCATTTTATAAGGCTCAATTTGGTTGTCCCCAATGTCACACCCTAGCTAGTCATGCATTAGAGTGTTGCATCATGTTTACTTTTTCATCAGAAACTTGAAATGGGGATGACAGAACCCCCAGTCCCCTCTGATAACCAACTAGGGTTTACTAAAATAATTTTCAATGAACCTGAAATGCCCTTCTAAAATGCCCATCATTTTTGCCTTGGTTCAGAACCTCTGCCAAAAATGGTGCACACTTTTCTAGGCCATCCTAGGGTTCTTGAGTTAAATCATAACTATTTGAATTTGGGCATTTAAAATAATATAAAATATTTAAATGCTCAAATATCTCCAAACTAAAATGTTTCATGTTGGAAATATTCCAACTATGGACCAGGAGTAGTTTGGTGATTTTTGGAGTTGTCTAGGTATTTTATTTAATTCAACAAAGTTGCAGAAGTATTAAATAAAACAGGAAACAGAAAATAAATAAAGGGAGAAGCTTACCTGAGCTCCCCCCTGTGCGGCCCAGCCCAGCCGGCCCAGCACTGTGCTGGCCCGTGCCAGCCAGCTGCTTCCCCTCGCCAGAGCAGGCAGGGAGGTGAGCATGGCGCGCCCGAGCTCGCCACGCACCACCCAGCCTCTCTGCATCGCCCTGGTCGCCGTTGCGCCGCGTGGATCGTCTTCTGGTCGTCGCCCCGACCTCGCCGACACCCCATTCACTCTCCCCCGGTTCTCCCTCGCTCTCTCCCTCTCACGGCCGAAGCACACCGTCGCCGCCGTTCGCCTTAGCCACTGCCTCCGACCACCCCTCGCTCCCCCGATTAGCTCAGGAGCTCCGCCTCGACTCCCTCTTCCTCCCCACCGCTCCACGAGTCCCCGGAAGCCCTGCATCGCCGCCACGTCGCCGTTCCCCTCTTCGGACTCCGACCACCGTCGCCGACGAATTCGCCGTCTCCAGCGCGTCCCCGAGCCCGCTTCGACGCCCACTGCAACCGCGGTGAGCTACGCCACCGTTTCCCCCTTCTTCCCGGCTCTCTCCCGACCCCTAGGCCCTAGCCCCACCGCGGCCGAAAGCTTCACGCCGCCGGCGATGTCGCCGTCGTGGCCACGGTCGCCGTAGCGCCCAACCGAGCTCACCATCGTGCTCCACATCTCACTAGGAGCACGTAGCACGCTCCAACACCCCCCCTAACGTCCTGCAACACCGTTCCCGTGCACGACCGAACCCCGGCAGCCGCAACCGAGCTCGCCGCCGTCGACTCCGGCCACCCCGACCCCAACTGACTCCGCCAAGAGCCGCGGGTCGTCCTCAGCTTCACTCCGGTGGTCGCCACGTTCCATTTGGTGGCCGAAACGACCAAAACCACTATCGCCGCCGCACTGTTGGTCGCCGCCGGCCAGAACTCCGGCGAGCTGACGTGGCCTAGTTGATTAACCACTAATCCACCCCCTACAGACGCTGACAGTGGGCCCCAGGGGTTAGTCAAAGCTAACCAGCCCGGGGTCAACGCGGGATTAGCCCCTGTGACACTGACGTGTGGACCCCACACGTCAGGTTTGACCCGAGCCAGCCCTGTTGACCTGCTGATGTCACTATGATGTCAGGCTGACGCAGTAATTGAATTTCTGGATTTAAATTAAATCAGGAAATTCCAGAATATTAATTAAACTTCAAAAATTCATAACTTTTATTCTGTAACTCCAAATTGGACAAATAATATATGAAAAATGATCAGAAAAATCCAATCTATCCATCTGTACCATTTTCATGCATGATCAAACAAGTTAAGTTGATGTTTTAATCAGAACAAGAAAAGGCACTTTAAAAGGCCATATTTGAATTTGAAATTTGAATCTTTGATTCAAATTTGTTCAAACCCTTCTGGCTTTAGTTGCATTAGCCCAACACACTCATATTGCCATGTTTCATGCATGCATCATATTGTTGCACATTGTTTGGTGATGCCTGTGTATCGTTATCCTTTGCGACAGGATCTGTCCCCGAGGAGTACCGTGATTACCCTAACGAGGAATCGTATCCGTGCAACGAACCATCAGGCAAGCAACCAACCATTTGATCATATCGATACAATCCCATGTTCTCGCTCCTGCTCTCTTTTACTGCATTAAGACAACGCGAATCAAACTGCTGTGTGCTACGGTAGTTGAACCCATTTCCTCTGCATGACCTGTCATTGCCACAGTAACTAGATGAAACCCACTAGCATGTGTAGGAGTTGATTGAGCCATATGTATGTGTTGTTCCTACCTTGCTATGCCTGCTATGCTTAGAGTTGTGTCAGGTCTGGTTCATCTGGGTGATGGGCTAGAGTGAAATGATTATGTCGGTAATGAGAGTGGTGTGGTGAACACGATTTGGTAAAGGTATCGATGAGAGGCCATGTAGGAGTACATGGTGGGTTGTTTCATTGAAGCCGACCTTAAGCACTGAGATCTGTATGTGTGATTTAAGAATCAGCTACTACCATGCATTGGGCCCGAAACCAATGGACCCTCTCGACTTCTTATTCACCCTAGTTCTCCGTCCAGGAGTTGCAAGTAGTTTCTGGTGTTTGTAGCCTACTGGAGGCCGTGGACAGCGCTGACCGTAGGGGTGGGCTGTGATGCGGTAGGTACGTGGCACGGTGTACCGAATACCCGTTAGGTATCTCGGGAACCCTGTTCACATCGTTCGGGGCCGTATGGGAAACCTCGGCCGGACTCCCTGCGGATGGAACCTGAATAGGCGATAAACCTGGACTGGAGGCTTAGGTGATTAGGTAGGTCGTGGCCGACACCCACGTTGGGCTTCCGCTTGAAGGTTGCCGAGTACATGTCGTGTAAACGACGATAAGTGGTGAGAGCGTGTATGAGAAGTACACCCCTGCAGGGTTAACATGATCTATTCGAATAGCCGCGTCCGCGGTAAAGGACTACTTGGTTGCCTATACAGTTCATAGACAAGTAAATGGAAACTATTAAAAGCCTCAAGATAAGTGTGAGTGCCGAGGATGGCTCTTCCGTAGGAAGACGGAGGTGGATCCTCGGTAGTGTATTGAAGTGGTGAGTAGTGGACTCGAGTGCGCAAAATATTTCAAATGGAGTATCGTAGGATAGTCTAGCCAAGAGTCAAAGCTGGCTTGCTGCAATAACTCCACCAACCCTTCTTGATACTATGCATGTATGTAGGATCTGATGTAAGTCTTGCTGAGTACCTTTGTACTCATGTTGCTATAATCTACATTTTTACAGAAGACGCTGCAACCCCTTCTGATGGGTTCTATGTAGACGTTGACATCAACGAGTAGGCTAAAGACCCAGGTGGTGACCCTGAGCTTGTGATGGACCACATAGTATAGTTAGGCTTCCAAGCCTCTTTTATTTTACTAGTTGTCTGTACTCAGACAAGTTACTTCCGCTGTTGGCTTGTATGACTGTATGACTTGTATGTTGGGTCGTGAGACCCGTACCTTTGTGTGTATGTTATGTATGGCTCACTGAGCCTTAAATAAAGTACTTGTGTCGTAGAGTCATGTTGTGATGCTTCGTTGTATTTGCACATATCGAGCATATTGTGTGTATGATTGAAATGCTTGGTATGTGTGGGATCTGACTATCTAGTTGTTTATCTTTAGTAGCCTCTCTTACCGGGAAATGTCTCCTAGTGTTACCGCTGAGCCATGGTAGCATGCTACTGCTCTGGAACACTTAGGCTGGCCGGCATGTGTCCTTCTTCGTTCCTGTGTCTGTCCCTTCGGGGAAATGTCACGCATTGAGTACCGGAGTCCTGTTAGCCCGCTACAGCCCGGTTTACCGGAGTCCTGCTAGCCCAGTGCTACAGCCCGGACCCACTTGCTGATGACCGACACGTTCGAAGCTGGGTCATGGATGCCTGTCCCTGTAAGTCTGTGCCACTTTGGGTTTACGACTAGTCATGTCAGCCCGGGCTCTTTATCATATGGATGCTAGCGACACTATCATATACGTGAGCCAAAAGGCGCAAACGGTCCCGGGCAAAGGTAAGGCGACACCCGTGGGAATACCGTGCGTGAGGCCGCAAAGTGATATGAGGTGTTACCAGCTAGATCGATGTGACATCGAGTCGGGGTCCTGACAGCGTTGGCATCAGAGCCGGACTGCCTGTAGGTTCTTCAAGCCAAACTGGTCGATGTTGAGTCTAGAAATTCTTTAGTTATATGTAGGGGAATTGTTTGTGGGATGGAACGTAAGGCTCTTTTTACTCCTTATACCTTATGACATTCTGATCTGAGTCAGTCCATTCTTCCACCGGGGGTTAAGGAATTAGGATCTGTTCTCTCTATTAGGATCACGTGTTACTAATCAGTAGTACCTTATAAGTTTGATGGTTACAAGCCTAGTTCAGTTCTACTACCACATTATGATGTAAGAATGGTTTCAAGACTTGATATGATGATGTTGAGTGTGTACAAAATCCTTTGTCAAATGTCTCAATATCCTTTTTGAGCATTTACAGCTGTTATGCTGCCGAAATTTTGCTAGAAATTCTAATGCCTTTGCATTATAATTGTGCTTTCAGATGGCCACTCGCGACCTCAATCAAGTGGTTCGCCTGACTCGGTGCCTAGATGTACCCGGCCATACTGCTAAGTTGGTCAGGGTAATGACTGAGGCTGGATACCGCTGGTATCCTGAGTACACGGTCGAAGAGCAATTCCGAGACTTTAATCAAAGCCAGTATCTCTGCACTGTCAGAATATTTCCATCTTATCCTGGATCCACTGAGCCTCTTCACTGCTCCTATGGACTCGGGGTTACTATCGAGATGGCTGTGCAGGATGCCGCCTACTCTATGATGACCATTATGCGAGTCAGATCTGGTCTATTTCGGGACTCTGATTTCCGGTATATGCCAGGATCACTTCCGGGAGCACAAGGATATTTTCAGGCTATATATGCTGACTCCACTCAGGAGGATTCACGGACTCGCACCACTGCTGAGATGCTCGAGGATAAGGACCGTGAAAACCGGGCCTTAAGGTTAGAGCTCTTCAATACCCGTGCTGACCACTGGGCCACTTTGACTCGGTTCGCACCGGCGGTGCAAGCTGGATTTTCAGATATGCGCGATCTCTATCCTGTGAGATCTGCTCTGCCGGACGTGATGGTTTGGCGTGATGTAGGAGGCATCACCCCACCTCGCGGTCCCCGCAGGCCACCGTTTGCTGGTCCAAGACCTCATCCTAGCCCCTATGGTCCACAAGCTCCGCGAGACCGTCTGTTTCCGGATGATCATGTTGAACTTCCGGGCTATGGAGGTGACTTCTACGAGGACTACTACGGATCGGTCTGAGTTAGTGGTAGCATCACTAGTTCGCACTAGCTGTGTCGTCTATCGTCCCGCGTGACTCGTGGGTTATGACCTAGTTTGTACTCTTTCCGGAGTTGTAGAAAAATAATGTATAGGAGCTTGGAATGCCTCCGATGAGATGTAATCCTCTTTTCACCGTATTAGTACTTTGCTTGGCTTGTACTAAACCTTGTATGGTGTGTATGACGATGGAATAAAGAAGCAGTTTCTGTATCTACCATGTCATACGGATGATCATCTTGCATTCCGAGTTATTTCTTACATTATGTATCCATGTCGGAATTTCATCATTCTGACTAAATCATTGTCTTGTCTACCTAGGATGGTCAACACGCGCGCCAACCCTGCTTCTCAAGAGCAGGCCGAAGGCAGTGAAGCCAGGGATGTAAATCTGCCTCATCCTCCTTCACTAGCCGAGGTGATGATGGAAGCTGAGAGAAACAAGCGGGAGACAAACCGTTTGTTGGAGCGTATTGAACAGAATACAGCACACCATCAGAGGGCTAACGTGGTGTCACTCAGTGATTTTATCAAATTGCATCCACCCACGTTCCACCACTCCGTCGAGCCTCTCGACGCTGATGACTGGCTTCGCAGTATCTCTCACAAACTGCGTTCCGCGCTGGTAGCGGAGGCTGACAAGGTCACCTTTGCTGCATATCATCTTGAAGGCCCCGCCAGTCTATGGTGGGAGAATTATGGAGCTATGCGCCCAGCGGGCCATGTCACAACTTGGGCTGAATTCAGCGACGCTTTCCGTGAACACCACATTCCGGAGGGTCTCATGGACCGTAAGCGTGAAGAATTTTGCAATTTCACCCAAGGCCGACTGTCTGTGGATGTCTATAGCAGGGAGTTTGGTAACCTTGCACGATATGCAACCGAGGAAGTTTCTACTGACGCCAAGAAGCAAGCAAGGTTCCGTAAGGGCCTTAGTCCTGAGCTTCGTCGCGACCTCCGTCTGCATGAGTGCACATCTTTTTCGAAACTTGTCAACAAAGCCATCAGTGCTGAAACTGGTCAGACTGACTATGACGCAACACGCAAGCATGGACGTGATATGGGTTCCTCATCCGGTGCTGGTCCTCAGAAGCGCCGCGTGTGGGTACCCAACACCGCCCTGCCACCCAGGTTCACACCGAGGCCATCTTTTCAGGCGCCTCGCCCTGTTCAACAGTCTGCACCAGCCAAGCCCTATGGGGGTCCATCCAATAATGCTCCTCCACGTACCAGTTCCGTGACTTGTTTCAAGTGTGGGGAATCTGGTCATTATATGCGTGAGTGTCCCCAGACCAACCCCAATCAATCTGCTAAAGCTGTTGGCCGTGGCAAGCCGACAGGGAAGGTGTTCCATGCCAAACCGGTCACCGCCTCACGTGGCCATGTCAACTGTATCTCTGCCGAAGAAGCTCAAGAAGATCCCAACGTCGTTCTCGGTACGCTTCTTGTTAATTGCCACCCGGCATCTGTTCTTTTCGATACAGGAGCCTCTCATTCTTTATATCTGAAAATTATGCTCGTTTGCATAACGTTGCATTCTGTGACTTGCCATCCTCCATGGTAATTCAAACTCCGGGATCCAAATGGCAAACTTCTAGAGTAAGCCATGGAAATGAAATCCAAGTCGACAGACTTGTTTTTCTTGCATCTTTGATAGCCCTTAAATCTTCAGATATTAATATCATTTTGGGTATGGACTGGATGTCAGCTCATCAAGCCAAAATTGATTGCTTCTCTAGGACCGTTCAACTCACCCATCCTTCGGGGAAGATAGTCAATGTTTTGACTCGAATAGCCAAGCGACAATTATATTCTCTTAACGCCAGCCCTTTGCCAGACCTTGAGGACGTTCCGGTAGTCCGTGACTTTCCGGATGTCTTTCCAGAAGAATTGCCAGGGGTTCCACCTGACAGGGATGTTGAGTTCGTAATAGACCTCATTCCAGGAACCGTTCCGATTGCTAGAAGACCTTATAAGATGGCACCCCTAGAACTAGCCGAGCTTAAGAAACAACTCGATGAATCCTTGAAAAAGGGTTTCATCCGCCCTAGTTCATCTCCGTGGGCTTGCCCCGTCCTATTCGTTAAGAAGAAGGATGGTACGGACCGAATGGTTGTAGATTACCGGCCGGTCAATCTGGTCACAATCAAGAACAAATACCCGCTTCCCAGGATCAACGATCTGTATGATCAGCTCGCTGGATCCTCAGTCTTCTCCAAGATGGATTTGAGGTTGGGCTACCATCAAATCAAAATCAGAAACGGGGACATTCCTAAAACGGCCTTTGTTACTCGTTACGGCCAATACGAGTACACCGTCATGTCCTTCGGTTTAACCAACGCTCCAGCCACTTTTTCTCGGTTAATGAACTCAATCTTCATGGAGTATTTGGATAAATTCGTCGTAGTTTATCTCGATGATATACTCATATACTCCAAGAACGAGGAAGAACATGCCGAACATCTAAGGCTAGTGTTGCAGAAACTTCGAGAGCATCGCCTTTATGCCAAATTTTCTAAATGTGAATTCTGGTTGCCAGAAGTGACCTATCTGGGTCATGTAATATCTGGTAAAGGTATTGCTGTCAACCCTGAGCGAGTTCAAGCCGTCCTTGACTGGACTCCACCCGAATCGGTCAAGCAAGTTCGGAGTTTTCTAGGCTTAGCGAGCTATTGCCGTCGCTTTGTCGAGAACTTCTCCAAAGTTGCTAAACCTCTAACCGAACTCCTCAAGAAAGATAAGAAGTTCGAATGGACCCCACAATGTGAGCACAGCTTTCAGGAACTGAAAAGACGCCTGACTTCTGCTCCTGTGCTGGTACCACCAGACTTCTCCAAAGACTTTGTTATCTACTGCGACGCCTCGCGACAAGGACTAGGTTGCATTCTCATGCAAGATCGACACGTAATTGCTTACGCTTCACGGCAATTGCACCCACATGAGGAGAATTATCCTACTCATGATCTAGAACTTGCAGCCGTAGTCTATGCCCTTAAGACCTGGCGACATTACCTCCTCGGTAATCGTTGCGAAATATTCACTGATCACCAAAGCCTGAAGTACATCTTCACCCAACCGGATTTGAATCTCAGGCAAAGACGTTGGGTTGAATTGATCACAGACTTCGACTTAGGGATAACCTATACCCCAGGGAAAGCCAACGTCATAGCTGATGCGCTAAGTCGTAAATCTTATTGTAACAACTTGATGTTACAACAAAGTCAACCGCTTCTCCATGAGGAATTTCGGAAGCTTAACCTTCACATTGTACCTCAAGGTTTTCTCTCCACCTTGGTGGCAAAACCTACCCTTACGGATCAAATCATCAAAGCACAGAAGGTAGATCCGGGAATCTCCCGCATCAAGAGGAACATTCAGAAAGGAATTGCGAATTGTTTCTCCGTTAATGATCAAGGAGTCGTATACTTCGGGGATCGATTAGTGGTTCCCAAAGTGCGCAACCTAAGGCGATTAATCCTTAAGGAAGCCCATGAATCTCCTCTCACCATTCATCCCGGTAGTACTAAAATGTATCAGGACCTACGCCAGAGGTTCTGGTGGACTAGGATGAAGAGAGAAATTGCTCAGTATATTGCCAATTGCGACGTCTGTCGTCGTGTAAAAGCAGAGCATCAACGGCCTGCTGGCACCCTTCAACCCTTAGCTATTCCTGAATGGAAATGGGATAAAATTGGTATGGATTTCATTACCGGTTTTCCCAGGACCAAGAGAGGGAATAATGCTATTTTCGTCGTGGTCGATCGTCTTTCCAAAGTAGCTCATTTCCTTACCTGTTCGTGAGAGTATAACCGCTAGTCAGCTGGCAGACTTATACATCTCCCGAATAGTGTCCCTCCATGGTGTTCCTTTGGAAATCAATTCGGATCGAGGAAGTCTTTTCACCTCTCGATTTTGGGAAAGTTTCCAAAATGCTATGGGAACCCGTCTCTCCTTTAGCACCGCTTTCCACCCTCAGTCAAGTGGTCAAGTGGAACGCGTCAACCAAATTCTAGAAGACATGCTTCGAGCCTCCGTTATCTCTTTCGGAATGGACTGGGAGAAGTGCCTTCCATTTGCCGAATTCGCTTACAACAACAGCTATCAATCTAGCTTGGGTAAAGCCCCTTTTGAAGTTCTCTATGGACGACGATGTCGAACACCCCTTAACTGGTCAGAGACCGGGGAAAGACAATTCTTTGGCCCGGATATGATTCAGGAAGCAGAAGAACAAGTTCGTATCGTTCGTGAAAAGTTGAAAACAGCCCAATCCCGTCAAAAGAGTCAATATGACCGAAAACATAAGGCTATGACTTTCGAGGTTGACGAGAAGGCTTACCTTCGGGTCACCCCTCTGAAGGGAACCCATCGTTTCGGTATCAAAGGCAAATTGGCTCCTCGTTACATTGGACCTTTTCGCATTCTTGCCAAACGAGGAGAAGTTGCCTACCAATTGGAACTACCTCCGCACCTCTCCAGAGTTCACGATGTCTTCCACGTTTCTCAACTCAGGCGTTGCTTCTCGGATCCTATCCGTGAAGTGGACCACGAAACGCTTGATCTCCAAGATAATCTTACATATCGGGAGTACCCCATTCGTATCCTCGATCAAACCGAACGTACCACGCGACGTCATAATATCAAGTTCCTCAAAGTTCAATGGTCGCACCATTCTGAAGATGAAGCAACTTGGGAAAGGGAGGATCGTCTTCGACTCGAGTATCCCGCCTTCTTCTCGGAGGAACCCAAATCTCGGGACGAGATTCTTTTGAGTGGGGGTGAGTTGTCACACCCTAGCTAGTCATGCATTAGAGTGTTGCATCATGTTTACTTTTTCATCAGAAACTTGAAATGGGGATGACAGAACCCCCAGTCCCCTCTGATAACCAACTAGGGTTTACTAAAATAATTTTCAATGAACCTGAAATGCCCTTCTAAAATGCCCATCATTTTTGCCTTGGTTCAGAACCTCTGCCAAAAATGGTGCACACTTTTCTAGGCCATCCTAGGGTTCTTGAGTTAAATCATAACTATTTGAATTTGGGCATTTAAAATAATATAAAATATTTAAATGCTCAAATATCTCCAAACTAAAATGTTTCATGTTGGAAATATTCCAACTATGGACCAGGAGTAGTTTGGTGATTTTTGGAGTTGTCTAGGTATTTTATTTAATTCAACAAAGTTGCAGAAGTATTAAATAAAACAGGAAACAGAAAATAAATAAAGGGAGAAGCTTACCTGAGCTCCCCCCTGTGCGGCCCAGCCCAGCCGGCCCAGCACTGTGCTGGCCCGTGCCAGCCAGCTGCTTCCCCTCGCCAGAGCAGGCAGGGAGGTGAGCATGGCGCGCCCGAGCTCGCCACGCACCACCCAGCCTCTCTGCATCGCCCTGGTCGCCGTTGCGCCGCGTGGATCGTCTTCTGGTCGTCGCCCCGACCTCGCCGACACCCCATTCACTCTCCCCCGGTTCTCCCTCGCTCTCTCCCTCTCACGGCCGAAGCACACCGTCGCCGCCGTTCGCCTTAGCCACTGCCTCCGACCACCCCTCGCTCCCCCGATTAGCTCAGGAGCTCCGCCTCGACTCCCTCTTCCTCCCCACCGCTCCACGAGTCCCCGGAAGCCCTGCATCGCCGCCACGTCGCCGTTCCCCTCTTCGGACTCCGACCACCGTCGCCGACGAATTCGCCGTCTCCAGCGCGTCCCCGAGCCCGCTTCGACGCCCACTGCAACCGCGGTGAGCTACGCCACCGTTTCCCCCTTCTTCCCGGCTCTCTCCCGACCCCTAGGCCCTAGCCCCACCGCGGCCGAAAGCTTCACGCCGCCGGCGATGTCGCCGTCGTGGCCACGGTCGCCGTAGCGCCCAACCGAGCTCACCATCGTGCTCCACATCTCACTAGGAGCACGTAGCACGCTCCAACACCCCCCCTAACGTCCTGCAACACCGTTCCCGTGCACGACCGAACCCCGGCAGCCGCAACCGAGCTCGCCGCCGTCGACTCCGGCCACCCCGACCCCAACTGACTCCGCCAAGAGCCGCGGGTCGTCCTCAGCTTCACTCCGGTGGTCGCCACGTTCCATTTGGTGGCCGAAACGACCAAAACCACTATCGCCGCCGCACTGTTGGTCGCCGCCGGCCAGAACTCCGGCGAGCTGACGTGGCCTAGTTGATTAACCACTAATCCACCCCCTACAGACGCTGACAGTGGGCCCCAGGGGTTAGTCAAAGCTAACCAGCCCGGGGTCAACGCGGGATTAGCCCCTGTGACACTGACGTGTGGACCCCACACGTCAGGTTTGACCCGAGCCAGCCCTGTTGACCTGCTGATGTCACTATGATGTCAGGCTGACGCAGTAATTGAATTTCTGGATTTAAATTAAATCAGGAAATTCCAGAATATTAATTAAACTTCAAAAATTCATAACTTTTATTCTGTAACTCCAAATTGGACAAATAATATATGAAAAATGATCAGAAAAATCCAATCTATCCATCTGTACCATTTTCATGCATGATCAAACAAGTTAAGTTGATGTTTTAATCAGAACAAGAAAAGGCACTTTAAAAGGCCATATTTGAATTTGAAATTTGAATCTTTGATTCAAATTTGTTCAAACCCTTCTGGCTTTAGTTGCATTAGCCCAACACACTCATATTGCCATGTTTCATGCATGCATCATATTGTTGCACATTGTTTGGTGATGCCTGTGTATCGTTATCCTTTGCGACAGGATCTGTCCCCGAGGAGTACCGTGATTACCCTAACGAGGAATCGTATCCGTGCAACGAACCATCAGGCAAGCAACCAACCATTTGATCATATCGATACAATCCCATGTTCTCGCTCCTGCTCTCTTTTACTGCATTAAGACAACGCGATTCAAACTGCTGTGTGCTACGGTAGTTGAACCCATTTCCTCTGCATGACCTGTCATTGCCACAGTAACTAGATGAAACCCACTAGCATGTGTAGGAGTTGATTGAGCCATATGTATGTGTTGTTCCTACCTTGCTATGCCTGCTATGCTTAGAGTTGTGTCAGGTCTGGTTCATCTGGGTGATGGGCTAGAGTGAAATGATTATGTCGGTAATGAGAGTGGTGTGGTGAACACGATTTGGTAAAGGTATCGATGAGAGGCCATGTAGGAGTACATGGTGGGTTGTTTCATTGAAGCCGACCTTAAGCACTGAGATCTGTATGTGTGATTTAAGAATCAGCTACTACCATGCATTGGGCCCGAAACCAATGGACCCTCTCGACTTCTTATTCACCCTAGTTCTCCGTCCAGGAGTTGCAAGTAGTTTCTGGTGTTTGTAGCCTACTGGAGGCCGTGGACAGCGCTGACCGTAGGGGTGGGCTGTGATGCGGTAGGTACATGGCACGGTGTACCGAATACCCGTTAGGTATCTCGGGAACCCTGTTCACATCGTTCGGGGCCGTATGGGAAACCTCGGCCGGACTCCCTGCGGATGGAACCTGAATAGGCGATAAACCTGGACTGGAGGCTTAGGTGATTAGGTAGGTCGTGGCCGACACCCACGTTGGGCTTCCGCTTGAAGGTTGCCGAGTACATGTCGTGTAAACGACGATAAGTGGTGAGAGCGTGTATGAGGAAGTACACCCCTGCAGGGTTAACATGATCTATTCGAATAGCCGCGTCCGCGGTAAAGGACTACTTGGTTGCCTATACAGTTCATAGACAAGTAAATGGAAACTATTAAAAGCCTCAAGACAAGTGTGAGTGCCGAGGATGGCTCTTCCGTAGGAAGACGGAGGTGGATCCTCGGTAGTGTATTGAAGTGGTGAGTAGTGGACTCGAGTGCGCAAAATATTTCAAATGGTGTATCGTAGGATAGTCTAGCCAAGAGTCAAAGCTGGCTTGCTGCAATAACTCCACCAACCCTTCTTGATACTATGCATGTATGTAGGATCTGATGTAAGTCTTGCTGAGTACCTTTGTACTCATGTTGCTATATTCTACATTTTTTTACAGAAGACGCTGCAACCCCTTCTGATGGGTTCTATGTAGACGTTGACATCAACGAGTAGGCTAAAGACCCAGGTGGTGACCCTGAGCTTGTGATGGACCACATAGTATAGTTAGGCTTCCAAGCCTCTTTTATTTTACTAGTTGTCTGTACTCAGACAAGTTACTTCCGCTGTTGGCTTGTATGACTGTATGACTTGTATGTTGGGTCGTGAGACCCGTACCTTTGTGTGTATGTTATGTATGGCTCACTGAGCCTTAAATAAAGTACTTGTGTCGTAGAGTCATGTTGTGATGCTTCGTTGTATTTGCACATATCGAGCATATTGTGTGTATGATTGAAATGCTTGGTATGTGTGGGA
This sequence comes from Triticum aestivum, assembly GCF_018294505.1. Classification (NCBI taxonomy): domain Eukaryota; kingdom Viridiplantae; phylum Streptophyta; class Magnoliopsida; order Poales; family Poaceae; genus Triticum; species Triticum aestivum. Next base: position 460,056,881 of record NC_057800.1, read on the forward strand.
TCTGACTATCTAGTTGTTTATCTTTAGTAGCCTCTCTTACCGGGAAATGTCTCCTAGTGTTACCGCTGAGCCATGGTAGCATGCTACTGCTCTGGAACACTTAGGCTGGCCGGCATGTGTCCTTCTTCGTTCCTGTGTCTGTCCCTTCGGGGAAATGTCACGCATCGAGTACCGGAGTCCTGTTAGCCCGCTACAGCCCGGTTTACCGGAGTCCTGCTAGCCCAGTGCTACAGCCCGGACCCACTTGCTGATGACCGACACGTTCGAAGCTGGGTCATGGATGCCTGTCCCTGTAAGTCTGTGCCACTTTGGGTTTACGACTAGTCATGTCAGCCCGGGCTCTTTATCATATGGATGCTAGCGACACTATCATATACGTGAGCCAAAAGGCGCAAACGGTCCCGGGCAAAGGTAAGGCGACACCCGTGGGAATACCGTGCGTGAGGCCACAAAGTGATATGAAGTGTTACCGGCTAGATCGATGTGACATCGAGTTGGGGTCCTGACACCCAACACATGTTCAGATTCCAAGGTGCATTAAATCATTGCATGCAAGTATTAAGTGAAAATTGACCAATGCATGTACTTTATGCATGCATGCATTGCAATTAATGCATTAAACCTATCTCTCGGGACTTCTCGCACGCACCATCGTCCCACCCACAAAAACTTGTACTCTGAGTTTAGTAGTACGTTATACAGGAAGAGAAGAGGTGCACGCACGCACTCGTCCTCTCATACACGTGTCTGTTTTTTCTCGAAAAGGAGGATGATGACCCCCGGCCTCTGCATCTAGGAGTCACACACGCAAATTATTGAAATATATCGAGTGAAGTGCTTTGATGTGTCGTGTTAACTCATACATCAATGAGAAGTTTGATTATCCTCTCCCTCGCGGACTTAACTGCACCTGCCTTTGGCTGTATGAAAGGTTGGCCACACACCTGTAGGGCCCACCTGTCATACACGCAAAGGCAGGAGCATGCCTCCCTCGCCCATGAGCGTGGTGGATGGCAAGACTAGGAGAAGCTTTCGCTACACGCTCTCCGTCCCGCACGTGGTGGACATGCAGCAGTTCAATCGGTGTCAGATGGCCAGAAGCGTACTGTAGTACTCCTCCAGTGCAGTAGTATTCCATCATTGTTCGACTTCCCAAAGAGGCGAAGAGCAAAGCGCAGCCCGGACGCTCGTGTGGCAGTTTCATCTGTATAGTAGTCTAGGATAGCGTGTATAGTGCATGTAAGCTTGAAAACGTTTGGGTCGGCTCCATGTTATGTGGCCGTCTCGAAGTTTTTTAAAAAAATTAAAATATTCTTCTAGCCCTACTCGAAAATTGCCGCGCATACTGCCCGAGAAAAGCCCCGCCCTCAACTTTTAACTACGCGAAAATAGTCCGAGCTTGTTCGTTCTATATAAATACAGTACTTACTGTATGTTTATTCACCCGTGGGGGTGTTCAATGAATGGAGGGGCGGAGAGCACAAGTTAACAATACTGTAGTACTACTAGTAGTAAGTAGGAGTCATACAGTAGTCACCTTAAATAGAGAGTTTCTTTTCTTTAATGCCACGTACACAAATTGAAACGCTTGTTGTGGAGAGAAAAAAGATAATCACTCCACTATATATGGACACAAGGGCCTGAGCGCTTGCTTTACTAGGGTTGCTCTCTTCATTCTCTCATCCTCTCCAGATATAAACAAGACAACGGTAGCGACATTTTCTCTCTGCTCACCGCTGGTCACAGATCCGGCCGGATCCCTTCGGCTGGTGTGTGTAGAGGACTAAAAGGTGCATCGTTCACGCGGTCATCGCCGCCGAGGGAGGAAACACACAGCTGCCGTAGGGGCCCAATCCTCTGCTCGTGCCGTTCTCTCCGACACATGGCCGGCTCGGGAGGTCCTTCGACCCTTCTTTCTCCCTGCCATATTGTCCGCAGATCTGACCTGCCGCCGCCAACATCCCGACAACCCTCAGGTATGAGTTCTTCGAAAGCGGCCTTGCTTTACTGCCCCAGCTCCCCACGTGTCTGCATGTGCATCTTTTTCTACTCCCATCAGCTCTTCCAAAGCCACCTAAATTTTTAGTATTATTAGAGGTAAAGCTACTTCATGCATTCGAATCTAGGGCTTTGTTCAAACAACGAAGAAAGGGGGGAAAGTTGTAGCTTGAATCTAGGACTTGATTCAAAGAGGAAATAATATGGTGAAAGTAGTAGAGACCGGATACCCAACCGGTCTCTTGGTTGAAAAGGGAAATAATGGGAAAATGCAGTACAAACTGGATAAGGAACAGATCTATTATTGGTTGAAAAAAGGATAGAAAGTTGCGGCTAGTGGACAAGTCAACAGAGTATGTCCAGGATTAGATTTGCTGCCATCACATAGTAAAAGGTATCCAGGATTAGATTTACTGCCCTCACATAGTAAAAGGTCCCAGGATTAGATTTGCTACCCTCACATAGTAAAAGGTCTCCAGGATTAGATTTGCTGACCTCACATAGTAAAAGGTCTCCAGGATTAGATTTGCTGCCCTCACATAGTACAATGGCACTCCTGCTGTTTTCCCCAGTATGATAAGTAAGTTGCTCCTTTACGCTGTTGAGTGTCCTGGTGTCCCCACGGTCCCATGCCCTTAAACCAACTCTTTAGCTGATGTTGATTTATTATGTCTGGTAAACAAGCAATGCCACTGAGGGAGTCCGGGATTAGGGGGTCTCCGGACAGCCGGACTCTATCCTTTGGCCGGACTGTTGGACTATGAAGATACAAGATTGAAGACTTCGTCTCGTGTCCGGATGGGACTCTACTTGGCGTGGAAGGCAAGCTGGGCAGTATGGATATGGATATCTCCTCCTTTATAACCGACCTTGTGTAACCCTAGCCCCCTCCGGTGTCTATATAAACCGAAGGGTTTTAGTCCTTAGGACAACATACAATCATACCATAGGCTAGCTTCTAGGGTTTAGCCTCTCCGATCTCATGGTAGATCAACTCTTGTAATACTCATATCATCAAGAATAAATCAAGCATGACGTAGGGTTTTACCTCCATCAAGAGGGCCCGAACCTGCGTAAAACATCGTGTCCCCTGCCTCCTGTTACCATCCGCCTTAGACGCACAGTTCGGGACCCCCTACCCGAGATCCGCCAGTTTTGACACCGACATTGGTGCTTTCATTGAGAGTTCCTCTGTGCCGTCGCTGTTAGGCTTGATGGCTCCTACGATCATCGATAGCGATGCAGTCAAGGGTGAGATTTTTCTCCCCGGACAGATCTTTGTGTTCGGCGGCTTCGCACTACGGGCCAACTCGCTTGGCCATCTGGAGTAGACCGAAAGTTACGCCCCTGGCCACCAGGTCAGGTTTGGAAGCTTAAATTACACGGCTGATGCCCGCGGAGACTTGATCTTCGATAGATTCGAGCCCCGGCCTTGTGCGCCACGCGGTCACGATGGGTACGATTTAGCTCTGCCATCGGACCGTATTCAGGAGATCGCACCGGCAGCCGCTCCGAGCTCAATTCGGAGCCAGTTGCGCCAACCATGGACGGGTGGATAGACCCCGTCACGGAGGCCGTATCCTCAGCGGCGATCGAGCTGAATATCGACCTTACCCTTCACGAGAGCCGTGTTGTCAAACTGCCGGATCCTTCTCTGGCCACGGACTCCGAACCGCCTGCGCCCGTTCCTATCGAATTCAATTGGGCGCCGATCATGGAGTTTACCTCCGCGGATATTTTTCAGCGCTCGCCCTTCGACGACATACTGAACTCATTAAGGTCTCTCTCCTTGTCAGGAGGATCCGGTCCGAACTATGTCCGGCAGGATTGGGATGCGGATGACGAAGAAATTCGCCGCCCACCCACCACCCACTTAGTACCCACTATCGACAATTTAACAGACATGCTCGACTTCGACTCTGAAGACATCGACGGTATGGACGACGATGCAGGAGACGAATAGGAACCACTGCCCACAGGGCACCAGATGCCCACTTCATCACATGACGTATACATGGTGGACACACCAAAAGAAAACAACGACGAGGAACGGAAGGACGCAACGAAGGATTGTCCCCTCGAGAAGCAGCCAAAGCGGCGGCGTAAGTGCCGCCCCAAATCCCGCCTCAGCAGTCATACAGACCCAGCATTAGAGCAGGGTGAACAATCGCCGGACCACAGCAACACGGAGAATCAAACGGAACAACCCAACTCTATCAAAGATAATAATCCGGACGACATCACACCGGACAGACACCCGGAGCAACAGAATGCCCATCAAAGGCTTGTTGCCACCATGAGGAGTCTAAAAAAGCAGAAGCAAAGGCTCAAGGCTGCACAAGACACACTCAGAATCAGATGGAGTAAAGTACTCAACACAGAGGCGAAGTACGGCGGTAATCGCCACACCAAGAGCTACCCGAAGCGGAAGTTGCTACCTGAATTCGATGAGGAGGCCTTAGATCCCCTGCAACCAAAAATTAAAATGGCCATCCGGCCGGATAGACGACCTCACGGCCAACATAGAGCGGCGAACAACGCCGCACATAAGCCAATATGCGATCCACACGAGGGCTCGCATCAAAAGGACGGCGCAACCAGATCCATTTATGGACCACGCAAGCGCGCTCCAGCATACGATGCAACACAACAAACATCCGAACACCACGGTACACCCAGATACAGGGGTGCCGCACACCCCCTATGTTTCACCGATGAGGTGCTGGACCATGAATTTCCAGAGGGATTCAAACCCGTAAACTTAGAGGCATACGACGGAACAATAGACCCTGGGGTCTAGATTGAGGACTATATCCTCCATATCCATATGGCTCGAGGAGATGATCTCCACGCCATCAAGTACTTACCCCTCAAGCTCAAAGGGCCAGCTCGGCACTGGCTTAAAAGCCTCCCTGAAAGCTCCATTGGAAGCTGGGAAGAGCTTGAAGACGCTTTTCAGGCGAATTTTCAAGGGACTTATGTCCGACCTCCGGATGCGGATGATTTGAGTCATATAACTCAACGGCCCGGAGAGTCAGCCCGAAAGCTTTGGAATAGGTTTCTTACTAAAAAGAACCGAATAGTCGACTGTCCGGACGCCGAAGCCTTGGCAGCCTTTAAGCACAGCGTCCGAGACGAATGGCTTGCCAGACATCTCGGCCAAGAAAAGCCAAGAACAATGGCAGCATTAACAAGCCTCATGACCCGCTTTTGCGCGGGCGAGGACAGCTGGCTAGCCTGATGCAGCACCAGCGACCCAAGTACATCCGAAGTTAGAGACGGAAACGGGAAATCACGAGCAGCAAAAATAATAAGCGCCGAAATAAAGAAGACAGCCCGAAGAGCACGGTGGTAAACGCCGGATTCAGAAGCTCTCGGCCAGGTCAGCAAAAGCCGCCCTCTAAAGGCGCAAGAGATGAACTATCCAGCTTAAACAAAATTCTGCACCAAATATGTTAGATCCATAGCACCCCCGATAAACATTCAAATCATACCCACAGAGAATGTTGGGTCTTCAAGCAGTCCGGCAAGCTCAACACCGAACATAAGGGGCAGGATACACCAAGTGAAGACGAGGACGAGCCTCACAATCAAAACACTGGGGAAGAGAAGAAATTTCCACCAGAAGTCAAAACAGTAAACGTGTTACACGTGATAAAGGGGAGAAGCAAAGCGGCACTCCCAGATAAACATGCCCAAGGGCCTATCACCGCGGAGTTCTGCCACTGGTCGTCTCAACCGATCACCTTCGACCATCAGGATTACTCAGCAAGTATCCGGAGCACAGGATGGGCTTCCTTGGTATTAGATCCAATAATTGACGGATACCACTTCACACGAGTCCTGATGGACGGCGGCAGCAGCTTAAACCTGATATATCAGGACATAATCCGCAAAATGGGGATAGACCCAACGAAAATTTGCCACAGCAATACTACCTTCAGAGGAGTAACGCCAGGCCCACGGGCTCATTGCACGGGCTCCTTGCTACTAGAGGTTGTATTTGGCTTCCCCGACAACTTCCGTAGCGAAAATTTAACCTTCCACATTGCTCCGTTCCAAAGTGGCTATCAAGCACTACTTGGACGCGAAGCTTTCGCTCGCTTTAACGCAATACCACATTATGCTTCCCTCACGCTTAAGATGCCCGGTCCGAGTGGCATCATTACAGTAAATGGAAATATTGGGAGATCCCTGCGTGCCGAAGAGAGTGAGGCTGCCTTACCAGCCGCACACTAAAACGGCCTCACCAACTAAAGCATTCGATAGGTCGTCAAGATCATGGACACGGTTAGACGAGTCCGGCGCAGCTATATGTAATTCATACAGGTTTGATGACCACACCCCTATTACAAATACAAGGGGCTCAACGCGTGCAGACAAGTGGCAATTTTTACTCATCTTGAACTGTACATGGTTTCTTTAAACCTACCTTTTTGCACGACAAATTTTCACCTAAGTTCCTCTCTTTTACAGATGACCATCGTGCTACACCCGTCCAGGATACGGCACAACGGAGACACAGGCGCAGATGTGCAGCAGGGACCCGTTCAAAGGATTCTATTTAGATTAAGACCCTGCGTCAACCTTTTTTACTGTCTCTTGTTCATACACATCCCTCGGATTCTCAGTAAAATTGAGAAGGATGCTGACGTCTTGGCATGTGGCCATGCCAGAACAATGCACGTACCTGGACACCAGGGGCTTCTTACAAAGGGCACTGTTTAGGCCCGGTTTACACCATAAAGACCGAATACCTTAGGGAGTGTTCGGCGTCGCGTGTTTGGCCTTATATGCATCAGCTCCGAATCATGTCTTTGGTCAAATGTTGGGTTTGCCTGGCTCCTGTGTTTTGCTGCCTTACGTTCCCCTCTATCAGCTAAGGCGGCACCAGGAGAACTACTGCGATTGTGCCCTGGTTCATCCAGACGAGCACCTCAGTAGAGAAAGCCGAAAACTGACTGTCATGATATAGCGCGAGACTGGTCAACCACTCGATGACCTATCGGAATCTTACAATTCCTCCGCCTTAACGAAGGGCCGTTTCCCGGCCGGGCATGTACGCACCCCGAACTCGGGTGAGTGTGGAGCCACCAGGGGCTATATAGTAGCCCCACTGTCAAACTCCTATGGCTAAGTGAAAGTGTTAAAGAATTATAGTCCGGTTGCCTAGTTCGCTGCGCTATCACCTCCATATTAGGACCAAGACGTTGGATTAAGTGTGAATACGCGTCTTCTGCGAACACCCCCGCATTATATGCGTGGGGGCTGAAGTAGACAACTGCAATCTTTCATGTTATATACATGTATACATAAACGGCCGCACAGGAGGCATCACAATACTTTCGGGCACAAGTATAAATACAGCCTTGATAAATTCAATAAAACATTGTTTTTACAATGGGAATACATGTCACTCAAACATAATATTCTTCGAGCACTGGGCCTCTATCAAATGAGCACCCTCAAGAACTTCTTCAAAATAGTGCTCGGCAGCCACTCGGCCTATGCCCGAACCCTGCGCCGCAACAGTGGTAGCATCCATCTCCGCCCAGTATGCTTTGACACGGGAAAGGGCCATCCGCGAGCCTTCTATGCACGCCGACCTCTTCATCGCATTGATGCGCGGCACCGCACCAAGAACTGCTGCACTAAGCTGAAATAGCTGTTCGGCTTCGGCTTTTCCGGCCACAGATGATCTATGACGAACCTCATGGCAAGTCCAAACAATCTATTGAGTTCGGCCCATTCGGCAAGCTGATCAGTTAGTGGAAGCGGACGCCCTGGAACATTAAATTGTGACCAGAATAGCTTGTCCACTTCATGATCTGTTTGATCTCGGAAGTATCCGGCCGCATCGACAGCACTTGCCGTCAAATCCAGATATGCGTCTGCCGAACTCCACAGCCGATCCAGAGGGTCATACCGCGGATCTCTGAACTTCCTCCGCAGCAAAAAGGGCTTCCTAGCCATAATATCACCGGCTTCACGCAGCTCTTCCTTCTTTGCCCTCATGGCAGAGCGGGTGTCTTTGGCCGCCATCGTGGCCTTTTCGAGGTCCGTCGCCTTTGCTCGGTTTTCTTCTTCAAGGAACTGGCAACAGTCGGTAGTGTCTTTTAACTTTACAGCCATCTTGGCCATCTTCTCTTTGCTCTCGCAATGCGCAGCCTTCTCAGCTCTTAACTCTTCGGCCGCCTTCAAAGCAGCCGCATTACTACTCCTTGCTTGTTCTTTGGCTCGGGCAAGTTCCGCCCGAAGGGTCTCCACGGTGGCAGCTCCATCTATAGTCAAAACATATTAAAGATACTGGCATCATGCTGCTCTTGCTATGTGACATTCACCAGAAAACATCACTTACCCTATGCCTCGTCAAGCCACTTGTTAACAAGCTCGATGTCGGCATCTGCCGCATCTAGTTGCCGCTTTAGTTCGGCAAACTCATTAGTCCGGCTAGCCACCGGAGCTTCCAACACCTGCACATAAAAGCAGTATGGTTATTACATTGGAATACGATCCTCTGTTTGCTGCCGCTCTTGGCAACAACCAGAGTCTCAGGGCTATTATCTACACAGGGCACACCTAAAAATATGCGGTACTATCACAAATGTATATCATTTTATGTACCTCAAAGCCCGTTAGTAGACTCATAAAGGCGTTATGCAACCCGCTTTCGGCGGACGAAATCCTTTCCATCACCATACCCATCAACGTACGGTGTTCTTCCGAGATGGTCGCTCGCTTTAGCAGATCCCTTAGTGCGTCCGACCGCATACCAGACGGCGCCGGACTCCTTTGTTTGCTCTCTTCAAGAGCCGGATGCTGGGGACTTTGGGTGACCATAGGATTATCTTCTGGCCTCACCAGATTCGGAGAGGCCCTCTGTGACGACATTTCAAGGTCGCCCGCTTCTTGAGCGGGGCAGTCTGGGGGAGGCGTTTCGCTCTCCATCATCTCCAGAAGAAGGTCCCCTGAAGACGAGCTCTGTTGAGAAGGGCTAAGATCCAAACTGCAAGATAAATGCTTCGGTTATTTTCCTCGGAAGTAAGGCAGAATATCTTTACTATTAAGTATTTTTTGATCACTTACGGCTCGTTAGAGGGCTGATCCCCGCGCGGACTTTGTGCGGCAAGAGCACCCCCCAAGGCAGGACCCTCTGTTGGAGACTTCTTCTCCCGTTTGGAAGCCTTGGTTTCCGGATCTTCAGAGGCAGACCTCTTCCTTCCCCGGAGCGAGAGAAGGTCAGAATCTTCCCCTTGGTTATCCTCCCTCACAGAGGCGCTCATTCCCTCGATTGAAATTGGTAGCGATGGGGGCCCGCTTTCGCCCTCATTATTCCCCCTTTATCTTCCTTTGAGGGCTCCTGGCAAGGTGCTAGCTCGAGCATCTTTTGCAGTACCGGATTGTACAAACCCTTAGGAAGGGGGGCCGAACAACGAATCATCTTTGCCTTCGTTAGCCAGTCCTGGTCGAAGAGCGATTTCTCAGAATGACGTCATGATAAATGAAAGACGGTGTGTTCGGCTAGAGGATTACTTACTTGGTCGGCGGTGCGGTTGCTGCTCAGGCCCACGTCCTTGTTAGTATCCGAACACTCTATTTGTGGTCCGAAGAATGATTTATACATATCCTCATGCGTCAGACCAAGGAAATTCTGAATAGCATGCGGTCCTTCTGGGTTGAATTCCCACAAGAGGAGGGGCCGGCGTTTTCAAGGCTGGACTCGATGAACCATCATGACTTGCATTCCCATAACCAAACTAAAATCTCCCATGAAGAGATCTCGGATGCGGCTCTGCAATATGGGCACATCCTTAGCTGGACCCCAGCTCAGCCCCCTACTGATCCATGACATCAGTTGTGGTGCAGGGTGTCGGTGTCAAAACCTGCGGATCTCAGGTAGGGGGTCCCGAACTATGCGTCTAGGTGGATGGTAACAGGAGGCAGGGGACACAATGTTTTACCCAGGTTCGGGCCCTCTTGATGGAGGTAAAACCCTATGTCCTGCTGGATTAATATTGATGATATGGGTAGTACAAGAGTAGATCTACCACGAGATCAAGGAGGATAAACCCTAGAAGCTAGTCAATGGTATGATTGTTGTTCATCCTACGGACTAAAACCCTCCGGTTTATATAGACACCGGAGAGGGCTAGGGTTACACAGAGTCGGTTACAATGGTAGGAGATCTACATATCCGTATCGCCAAGCTTGCCTTCCACGCCAAGGAAAGTCCCTTCCGGACACGGGACGAAGTCTTCAATCTTGTATCTTCATAGTCCAGGAGTCCGGCCGAAGGTATAGTCCGGCTATCCGGACACCCCCTAATCCAGGACTCCCTCAGTAGCCCCTGAACCAGGCTTCAATGACGACGAGTCCGGCGCGCAGATTGTCTTCGGCATTGCAAGGCGGGTTCCTCCTCCAAGTACTTCATAGAAGATTTTGAACACAAAGGTAGTGTCCGGCTCTGCAAAATAAGTTTCCACATATTGCCATAGAGAGAATAATATTTACACAAATCTAATCTGCTGACGTATTCCGTAGCATGACATCACACCACGGCCAAGTCTTTATTCGAATCGTTTTACTGTCCCACCTCAGCGCGTTTAGCGAGGTGGTTTCCTTGGCATGTCTTGTTAAAGCAGAGATCGTGACCCCTTATTCCAGGATTCTCATCAATACGGGCGTGGGTAACCCAACCGTACCTGTTGGTATGTTTTCTCAATCAAAGGCGAGTCCCAAACGGTCACGGGGAGGGCCCTTGGTATTCAACCTCTTATAAAGAGACCAAGGCCTTACTCCTTTCTTTCAATCTCAAACGAGTTCGCCCTTCGCCTCGAGTTCCAACACCCAAGGCTCCAAATTTCAGGCGCTTCGGACCTTCGACAATGTCCGGTTCCGACCTTCGAGGCCGATGGATGCCCTCCTCCGTCACGGAGGAGGACGTGCTGAAGTTGAGAGAGGCCAGGTTCTTGACCGGCGAAATCTCGCATAGGCTGCCTGCTCGAGGGAAGGTCATTCCCACTCCCAAGCCTGGTGAGAGTGTGGTGTTCATGTCTCACTTCCTTCGGGGGCTAGGCTTCCCGACGGATCCCTTCGTGAGGGGGCTCATGTTTTATTATGGGCTGGAATTTCACGACTTAGCTCCGGAGTCCATCCTCCATATTTCCTCATTCATCGTCGTGTGTGAAGCCTTCCTCCGTATTACTCCTCACTTCGGACTATGGCTCAAGACCTTCAAAGTAGAGCCGAAGATGATCGAGGGACGGCATGCGGAGTGCGGAGGTGCTTTTATAAGCAAGAATGCTGGTGCTCCATGGCCCGAGGGCTCTTTTCAAGGGGAGTCCAGCTTATGGCAACGAGAGTGGTTTTATATCACAGCTCCCAGGAGCACCAAGTGGGTGGCGCTGCCTGCTTTCCGCTCGGGTCCCCCGCCACGACTGGCGTCATGGGTCAATAAGGGGCTGGACTGGGGGCCGGCAAAGGACGTGCCCCTGTTGCAGGGCCGCATCCGAGATCTCCTAGAAAGAGACATCAGTCTGGTCGTGGTGACGCAGGTTATGTTAATTCGCCGAGTTCTGCCCTGCAAACGTTGCCCCCTCCGCCTGTGGGAGTTCAACCCGGAGGGACCACGAGTTCTCCAACATTTTCTTGGCATGACGCCCGTGGAGATGTACAAATTGTTCTTCGGACCACAAGTAGTGTGTCCGGATTCTACGGAGGACGCAGGTTTGAGCTGCAATCATCCGGATACTCAAGTAAGTAGCCTTGTGCCCGGACTTGCTATCCGTATATTTATCATAAAATTGCCCCTAAAAGAGTTGTCCTTTAAACAGGAGTGGATAGCGAAAGCAAAGCTAATCAGGTGTCCGGCCCCCCTCCCCGAGACCACGCCGGGTCCCGTGCTAGTCAGGATGTTGGAGGTTGTGCCTTCAAAGGAAAGCGAGGGAGGGGACAAGGAAGCTACAACCTCCTCGAAGGAGGTTGTTCGGAAGGGAGGAATTGAAAATTCCTCTCCTCAGGGGAAGAAGAGGACCGCCTCTGAAGACCCGGAGACCATGGCCTCAAAGCGGGGGAAGAAATCTTCGCCAGAGGGTCCTGTGCTGGGGGATACTTCGGCCGAATTATGCCCTCAAGGGGATCAGCCCTCCACCGAGCCGTAAGTAGAGAGGAGTTTTCTTTTTAAGAAACGAGAGAAATCCTTGCTTTATATCTGAGAAAAGTAATCGGAAATTTACCTTGTAGCTCGGACCTTATCCCTTCTCAGCAGAGCTCATCTTCGGTGGATCTTCTTCCGGAGATGATGGAGAGCGGAACGCCTCCCCCTGCCGTACCGCCTTGCGAGGCGGGCGACCCTGAGGTATCATCGCGGAGGGTTTCTCCGAATCCGACAGGGCCGGAAGGTAGTCATATGGCCCCCCAAAGCCCTCTGCGTCCGGCCTTCGAAAAGGACCATCGGATGAGTCCGGCATCGTCTGGTGCGCGGTCGGAGGTGCTGAAGGATCTGCTAGGGCGAGCATCTATCTCAGAGGAGCACCGTGCATTGATGGGTACGGTGATTGAGAGGATTTCATCCGCGGAGAGCGGATTGCACGAGGCCGTCAGGAGTTTACTGACAGGTTTTGAGGTATGCGAAATAATGTACCCTTTGTGGACAGTTGCGCATAAATAAGATGCGCCCTGTGTAGATAGTAGCCCCTGAGACTCTGTGCGTTGTCAAAAGTGACGGCGCGCAGAGGATCATAATCCAGGTCTAATATGCCGCCTTCATACGTAGGTGGCGAAGTGTCCGGTGGCAAGCCGGACTGATGAATTTGCCGAGCTAAAGCGGCAACTTGACGTGGCAGATGCCGACATCGCGCTTGTCAACAAGCGGCTTGACGAGGCCCAAGGTATGTAATTCCTCCGGCGGCACCTGGTAAGAGGAGCTTTATGCCAGTATCTTACAATGTGTGCGCTTGATGCAGATGGTGCTGCTGCCATGGAGAATCTTCGGGCGGAACTTGCCCGAGCCAAGGAGCAAGCCAGGAAAAGTGATGCGGCTGCCGTAAAGGCAATTGAAGAGCTGAAAGCCGAACAGGCTGCTCACTGCCGAAGCAAGAAGGAAATGGCCGAGATGGCCGTGAAGCTGAAGAACGCTGCTGACCGTTGCAAGCTTCTTGAAAAAGAAGATCGGGCGGAACAGACGGACCTGGAGAAGGCCGTTGCCTGATGCCAAGGATGCTCGCTCTACGATGAGAGCTATGAAGGAGGAGCTGCGTCAGGCCGGAGAGATCGCGGCTGGAAAGCCCTTTATGCTGCGGAGGAAGTTCTGTGATCCTAAACATGCTCCGTTAGACCGGATGTGGAGTACGGCGGACACCTATCTGGATTTGGCAGCGAGTGTCGCAGATGCGGCCGAACACTTCCGAGATCAAGAAGATCGCGAAGTGGAAAAGCTCTTTTGGTCGCAGTTCCACAATCCGGAGCGTCCGCTGTCATTAGCCGATCGTTTGGCCGAATGGGCCGAGCTAAATAGGTTGTCCGGACTCGCCATGAAGTATGTCATGAGTCATCTGTGGCCAGAGAGGCCAGAGCCGAAAAGTTATTTCAACTTGGTGCAGCAGTTCCTTGGTGCGGCGCCGCATATCAATGCGATGAAGAGGTCAGCGTGCATAGAGGGTGCGCGGATGGCTCTTGCCCGTGTCAAGACATACTGGGCGGAAATGGAGGCCACCGCTGTTGCATCCCCAGACTCGGATGGAAGCCGAGTACCTGCCGAGCACTATTTTCAGGAAGTTCTGCAAGGCGCTCGTTTAATAGAGACGCAGTGCTCGAAGGACACTATATTCGAATAGCATTATTGTAAACAATATTTTGATAAATTGTAGAAGCTTTTTATACTTGTGCCTGCAAGTATTATAATACCTCCTGTGCGGCCGTTTAACATATATGTATATATAATCTGAAAGATGGCAGTCGTCGGCTTCAGCCCCCACGCACATAATGCGGGGGTGTTCGCAGAAGGCGCATTTTCACACTTGATCCAACGTCTTGGTCCTACAAAGGAGGTGATAGCGCAGCGAACTAGGCAATCGGACTATGATGCTTTATCACTTTCACTTAGCCATAGGAGTTTGACAGTGAGGCTACTTATATAGCCCCTGGTGGCGCCTGCGCTCGCCCGAACTCGGGGCGCGTATGTGCCTGGCCGGGAAGCGGCCCTTCGTTAATGCGGAGGAATCCTAAAGATTCCGGTAAGTCATCGAGTGGTTGACCAGTCTCACGCTATATCATGACAGTCAGTTTTCGGCTTTCTCTACTGAGGTGCTCGCCTGGCCGAACCGGGGCACAATCGCAGTAGTTCTCCTGGTGCCGCCTTAGCCGATAGAGCGGAACGTAAGGTAGCAAAACACAGGAGCCGGGCAAACCCAACATTTGACCAAAGACATGATTCGGAGCTGATGCATATAAGGCCAAACTCGCGACGCCGAACACTCCCTAAGGTATTCGGTCTTTATGAGGGCGGGCGGGATAACGCCCTTAGTAATAAGCCCCTAGTGTCCAGGTACGCGCAAAAACTCTGACGTGGCCACATGCCAAAACGCCAGCCTCCTCCTTGGTTATACCAAGAAACCAGGGGATGTGTATCAACAAGAGACAGTAAAAAAGGTTTACGCAGGGTCTTAATCTGAAAAGAATCCTTGGAACGGGTCCCTGCTGCACGTCTGCGCCTGTGTCTCCGTTGTGCCGTATCCTGGACGGGCGTAGCACGGTGTTCATCTGTAAAAGAGAGGAACTTAGTTAAAGAAAGATCGTGCCGAACATGAGTTATACTAAATAAACGAAGTATAAATCGAAATGGGTAAAATTGAGCTTTATTGTCTCTTGTTTTATATGCGCGGAGCCCCTAGTACAGGGGCATACGGCTATTAAGCCTTTATCAATTGTATGTTTATGCCGGACTCGTCTAGCCGTGTCCGTGGTCTTGACGACCTGTTTAGGTGCTTTGGCTGGTGAAGCCGCTTTATTGTGGGGCTGTCAAGGCAGCCGCACTGTCTTCCGCGCGGGGGGAACACTCAATGTTTTCCCTTTAATGAGATGATGCCTCGTGGACCGGGCATCTTAAGCGTGAGAGATGCATAATGCGGTATTGCGTTAAAGCGGGCGAAAGCTTCGCGTCCCAGCAGTGCTTGATAGCTACTTGAGAATGGGGCGATGTGGAAAGTTAGCTGTTCGCGACGGAAGTTATCGGGGGAGCCGAACATAACTTCTAGCCGGAGAGAACCCATGCAACGGGCATCCGGGCCTGGCGTTACCCCTTGAAAGGAGGTTTTGCTATGGCGAATTTTTGTTGGGTCTATCCCCATGTTGCGGATTGTGTCCTGGTATAACAGGTTTAGACCACTGCCGCCGTCCATCAGGACGTTTGTAAAGTGGAGTCCGCCGATTATTGGATCTAATACCAAGGCAGTCCAGCCTGCGTTCCGGATACTTCTAGAGTAATCCTGATGGTCGAAGGTGATCGGTTTTAACAACCATTGGCGAGACTCCTTTGGGATAGGCCGTATGGCGCGTATTTCTGTTGGCGCCATTCTGTTCGTCACGTGAAGTAAGTTTACTGTTTTGACTTCTTGTGGGAAATCCTTTTGTTTCCTGGTGCTCTGCTTGTGGGGTTCATCGTCGTCCTCACTTGGTGTGTCGAGCCCCTTGTATTCGGCATTGAGTTTGCCGGATTGCTTGAAAACCCAACAATCTCTGTGGGTATGGTTCGCAGGCTTCCCGGGAGTACTGTGTATTTGACATATCTTGTCCAAGATTTTGTTTAAGTTGGATAGCTCGTCCCTGTTATCCTTGAGGGGCGGCTTTCTCTGATTCTGCCGCGAGCTTTTGAATCCGGCGTTGACCGCCGTGCTCTTTGGGCTGTTTCTCTTATTCCGGCGCTGGTCCTTGTTGCTTCGGGGTTTTCCGTTTCCATCCCTAACTTCGGATGTACTTGGGTCGCTGGTGCTACATCTTGCCAACCAGCTGTCCTCTCCTGCGCAAAAGCGGGTCATGAGGCTTGTTAATGCGGCCATTGTTCTTGGCTTTTCTTGGCCGAGGTGTCTGGCGAGCCATTCGTCTCGAACGTTATGCTTAAAAGCTGCTAGGGCTTCGGCGTCCGGACAGTCGACTATCTGATTCTTTTTAGTAAGAAATCTGTTCCAGAATTTCCGGGCTGACTCTCCGGGCTGTTGAGTTATGTGACTGAGATCGTCTGCATCCGGAGGGCGGACATAGGTCCCTTGAAAATTTGCCCGGAAAGCATCCTCAAGCTCTTCCCAACTTCCAATGGTGTTTTCGGGAAGGCTTTTGAGCCAATGCCGGGCTGGCCCTTTAAGCTTGAGGGGTAAGTATTTTATGGCGTGGAGGTCATCTCCTCTGGCCATGTGTATGTGGAGGATATAATCCTCGATCCGGACCCCAGGGTCTGTTGTTCCTTCGTACGCCTCTATGTTTACGGGCTTGAATCCCGCTGGAAATTCATGGTCCAGCACCTCATCGGTGAAACATAGGGGGTGTGCGGCACCCCTGTATTTGGGTGTGCCATGATGTTTCGGATATTTGTTGTGTTGCATTGCTTACTAGAGCTTGCTTTCTTGGCCCGTAGATAGATCTGGCTGGGCCATCTTTTTTATGCGGATCCTTTGGTGGATCGCGTGCCGCTTGTGTGCGTCGCCGCTTGCCGCTCCATGTTGGCCATGCGGTCGTCTATCCGACCGGGTGGCTTTCCTATTTTTTGACTGCGGGGGCTCTAAGG
The DNA here is from genome assembly GCF_018294505.1 of Triticum aestivum. NCBI lineage: Eukaryota > Viridiplantae > Streptophyta > Magnoliopsida > Poales > Poaceae > Triticum > Triticum aestivum. The sequence goes on from NC_057800.1 coordinate 460,073,655, forward strand.
CCTCCTCGTCAAATTCAGGCAGTAGCTTTCGCTTTGGATAGCTTTTTGTGCGGCGACTGCCGCCATATTTGTTTGCGGTGTTGTGTACTTTGCTCCATCTGATTTTGAGTGCATCTTCCGCAGTTTTGAGCTTCCGCTTCTGCTTTTTCAGGCTACGCGCAGTAGCAACGAGCCCTTCGTGGAGGTTCTTTTGCTCCATGAGCTTATCCGGCGTAAGGTTGTCTACACTGTTGTTTTCTCCGGGGGCGGGGTGTTCGGTTTGTTTATCCAAGTTGCCCTGTTTGGACGGTTGCTCGAAGGCATGTTCGTCGTCCACCGGCTCGTCCTGCTCTATGGCTGGGTCTGTATGGCTGCTGTCTCTGTCGAGGCGGGGCTTGGAGTGGCGCTTACGTCGCCGCTTTGATTGCTTTTCGAGTGAACGATCCCTCGTTGCATCCCTGTGTTCCTCGTCGTCGCTTCCTTTGGGTGTGTCCACCATGTATACATCATGAGATGATGTGGCTGTCCAGTGCCTTATAGGCATTGGTTCATGTTCATCTCCTACATCGTCGTCCATACCGTCGATGTCTTCGGAGTCGAAGTCGAGCACGTCGTTTAAATTATCGACAGTGGCTACGAAGTGGGTGGTGGGTGGGCTTTGAATTTCTTCATCATCCGCATCCCAACCTTGTTGACCATAGTCCGGCCAGGGCTCTCCTGATAAAGAGAGAGACTTTAGTGAATTCAGAATATCGCCGAAGGGCGAGTGCTGAAAGATGTCCGCGGCGGTGAACCCCATGATCGGCGCCCAATCGGGTTCGATCGGTAGGGGCGCAGAGGGCTCGGAGTCTGGAGAGGAGTCCGGCTCCTTGGAGTCACGGGCTTCGCAGAGAATAGGGCTGGTGTTCGGCTCGATCGCCGTAGAGATTGCAGCCCCCGAGGCGGTGTCCAACCACCCATCCTCGATTGGCGCAGTTGGCTCCGAATTAAGGGTCGGAGCTGATGCGGGTGCGGCCTCCAGGGCACTGTTCGGCGGCAGAGCTAGATCATGCCCATCGTGACAGTGCGGCGCGCTCGGCTGCGGCTCGAATCCGTCGAAGATCAAGTCTCCGCGGAGGTCCGCTGTGTAGTTTAAACTTCCAAATCTGACCTGACGGCCAGGGGCGTAGCTTTCGATCTGCTCCAGATGGCCAAGCGAATTGGCCCGCAGTGCAAAGCCGCCAAATACGAAGATCTGTCCGGGGAGAAAAGTCTCACCCTGGATCGCATCATCGTTGATGATCGGAGGAGCCATCGGGCCTAAAAGTGACGACACAGAGGAACTCTCAATGAAAGCACCAATGTCGGTGTCAAAACCGGCGGATCTCGGGTAGGGGGTCCCGAACTGTGCGTCTAGGCGGATGGTAATAGGAGGCAGGGGACACAATGTTTTACCCAGGTTCGGGCCCTCTTGATGGAGGTAAAACCCTACGTCCTGCTTGATTAATATTGATGATATGGGTAGTACAAGAGTAGATCTACCACGAGATCAAGGAGGCTAAACCCTAGAAGCTAGCCTATGGTTTGATTGTTGTTCGTCCTACGGACTAACCCTCCGGTTTATATAGATACCGGAGAGGGCTAGGGTTACACAGAGTCGGTTACAATGGTAGGAGATCTACATATCCGTATCGCCAAGCTTGCCTTCCACGCCAAGGAAAGTCCCTTCCGGACATGGGACAAAGTCTTCAATCTTGTATCTTCATAGTCCAGGAGTCCGGCCGAAGGTATAGTCCGGCTATCCGGACACCCCCTAATCCAGGACTCCCTCAGAGGGCCCGAGCGAAAGGCAGGGGAAGCTACCCACTTTGCACTTCTGGGAGCGGTGATGTAGAACCACTCCCTTTGCCATAATCCGGACACCTCTGGAAAAGAACCTTTTGGCCACGGAGCTCCTGCAATCTTGCGTATTAATGCGCCTCTGCACGCTGCATACTGCCCCTCGACTGTCTTTGGCTTCACATCAAAAGTCTTGAGCCACAGGCCGAAGTGAGGGGTAATGCGGAGGAAAGCCTCACATATGACAATAAATGCCGAGATGTGGAGAAAGGAATCCGGGGCTAGATCGTGGAAATCAAGCCCGTAATAGAACATCAAACCCCTTAGGAAGGGATCCAAAGTGAGGCCTAGTCCTCAGAGGAAGTGGGAGATGAACACGACGTCTTCGTTGGGTTCAGGAGTAGGGACGACCTGCCCTCGGGCGGGCAGCCGATGTGAGACTTCGGCGGTCAGGTATCTTGCCTCCCTCAACTTCTTGATATCCTCTTCCGTGATGGAGGAGGGCATCCACCGGCCCTGGAGGCTGGATCCGGACATGATTGAAGATCTGAAGCACCTGACCTAGGCTTTGAGTGTTGGAACTCGAGGCGGGGGAGGGATTCGATTGAGCATGGGAGGAAAAAAGTAAAAGCCTTGACCCTTTATAAAGAGGGTGAATATCAAGCATCCTCCTCATGGCCGTTTGGGACTTACCTAAAATCTAGGAGTCCTAGGCATGGTTGGGTTACCCACGCCCGTATTGATGAGAATCCCGTAATAAGGGGAACACGATCTCTGCTTTGACAAGACATGTCAAGAAACTGCCTCGCGTTATGTGTGAGGCTAGTTAAAGAAAAACGGTTCGAATAATCACTGAGCCATGGCATGATGTCATGTTGCCTAAACGTGTCAGCATATTAGATTTGTGGAAATATTATTCTCTCTATGGTGGTATGTGGAACTTATTTTGCAGGGTCGGACACTATCCTTTTATTTGAACTCTTCTGTGGTATATCCGGAGGAGGAACCCGCCTTGCAATGCCGAAGACAACACTGCGCGCCGGACTCATCGTCATTGAAGCCTGGTTCAGGGGCTACTGAGGGAGTCCGGGATTAGGGGGTCTCCGGACACCCGGACTCTCTCCTTTGGCTGGATTGTTGGACTATGAAGATACAAGATTGAAGACTTCGTCTCGTGTCCGGATGGGACTCTACTTGGCGTGGAAGGCAAGCTAGGCAGTACGGATATGGATATCTCCTCCTCTGTAACCGACCTTGTGTAACCCTAGCCCCCTTCGGTGTCTATATAAACCAGAGGGTTTTAGTCTTTAGGACAACATACAATCATACCATAGGCTAGCTTCTAGGGTTTAGCCTCTCCAATCTCGTGGTAGATCAACTCTTGTAATACTCATATCATCAAAAATAAATCAAGCAGGACGTAGGGTTTTACCTCCATCAAGAGGGCCCAAACCTGGGTAAAACATCATGTCCCCTGCCTCTTGTTACCATCCGCCTTAGACGCACAGTTCGGGACCCCTTACCCAAGATCCGCCGGTTTTGACACCGACAGCCACCATTAAAGTAATCCCATATTTGAGGAATCTCATTGTTGATCGTAATGCTTCTGGTAACATGAAGCATTGCTGACATTTTAAAATTTCTACTATCCTTGCGTGATTGCCATGAACATAATTAAGATGCTTCTTTTCATTTTGTATATGTTTCGTATATTCTTATTGACCAGCAATTGTTTACTTTCTATCTTTTTGTGCAGATAGGGATATCCATTTCACCTTGTTGCTATTGTGACCTTTTGGTGAACTGCACAAAACACTCTTTTTGCAGTGAGTGTCTTGTGCAGTTCAACTAAAATGTCACGTGGGCAACATCTCCCAATTTTGGTGGAACTGCACAAAATGGTGATTGGAGTTTCCAAAATCTCCGTCAAGTTATGTTGGTAATCTCGTGCGACATTTTATTAGTCTTTGCAAGATGGAGCCGTCACTGTCACCACAATGGCACTTTATTTTAGTGGAACTGCACAAAAGGATAAGAAAATTATAGTTGCACCTTACATGAGCCAGACAACCAACCTTAATGTTCCTCAATTTTAGTGCAACTACTAAAGAAGAACCTGCCAACTCACAAGAGCAAGTACTTCTTGCTAGCTGAATGATGCAATCTTTGCTTCATTTCAGGTGAACTGTAGAAAAAGCGCATGAATTGAATGATGGAACTCCAGTCAGACCTCATCCAAGTAGAGCTGGAGGTTGAGTTCAAGGAGGCCGCTATTAAAGCGAAATCATGCTCTCCTGTCTCCTTGTTTGTGCTGTGCAAACATGATGTGCAAACAGGAATACTCAACTACAGATGTTGTGACGGTCAAGAGCATTCGCCAAGTTCTTCGATTGTATGACATGGCTAGCCAAGAAGGATTTAATCCCGATATTCACTTTATCAAAAGGCTCTAATGGGTTGGTTCTGAATCTTGCAAGCTGGGAATCAGTGAGATGTGTAGGCATCTTTGTTGTACTTATTATTTGGATCTTATTTGTTGGTTCTGAATCTTGCAAGCTGGGAATCAATGAGATGTGTAGGCATCTTTGTTGTACTTATTATTTGGATCTTATTTGTTGGTTTTGAATCTTCCAAGCTAGGAAACACGGCATGATGATGCAGAGGACAACAACCATAACAAACAGTTCAAACTTGGTAGTATTATATTTGTGAAAGTGCGACAAATGTGCTGATCGTGTGCGTCGTGAGAATAATAATTCTAATTGTTGTGCATGTTGATCCTGTGGCACTGATAGAACGAGCGAATGCATTGCTTGTTTTAAGTACAAATTTCTATTAAAGCTAATTAAATTTAAGTAAAGTGACCACTAACTCCTGTTATTACAGTACCAATACAGACCCGCTCGTGAACTGACGTGTGGCCGAGGGTGCATCTTATGCCGGGCGTGCAGCGGACGAGGGAGGGGTAGTAACTGTTGTTGCTTGTACACACTCAACTTACTGTTGAATCCAGTTCCCCAAGAGCTGAAAAACGAACTGCTGCCGCCACCTACACACTCCTTCACTCGAAGAGACTCCAATGGCGATCCGAGGGGTGAGCCTGCTGGATATGGACTTCAGCAAGGAGTTCCCCTTTGAGTTTGCCGTTCAGTCCTACGGCTGCACCAAGTTGAATGTGATGTACACCAACGATATGGACTTGGTGAAGCTCTGCCTCGCCTCAGTCCTATGGCTGCACCAGGTTCTGGAGCATTCGCCCGTTTCATCGGCAGCGCCGACTGCACCTTCGCTACGGTGGAGAGAAGGAAGAATGCGACGATTCGGCCATCTGGTGCAACAAGCTTGTCGACATCCAGAAGCAATACAAGATCATCAGCAACGGGCAGGAGAAGGACTTTGTGATTGACCTCGCTGAGACCATCATCGACCCCTGATACGCCAACATGAAAGAAGACGACCTAAACACGTGGGAGGTACCTCTGAATCTAGCCTACATAACCTACGCGGCCAAGGACGCATACGCATGCTACGACATGTACAGGCAGATCTTGGACATGAGGGCGTGTCTGCTTCCCGTAACCGACGAGTACACGGACAGCCGCAGCGTCATGATCAAGCATGCTAGGAAGGTCTAGATGTTGTACTTTATCTGTTTATAAGCACCTTTATCATCTGAGTGTTTCATGCATTAGCCTATGTGTCGTAATTATCTGTTTTGTCTAAAATATTTCTTTTAAGAACCCATTAACCTGATTGCTTTTTTTAGTGGCTATTTTCTTATGTATGTAAACTAGTTCACTTGTCTGTAAAAAAACTAGTTCACACAGCTGCCGTGCTTTGAATCTCCTTCCTCCCAACATATTCCCCTCCTCAGGTGGACCCAGCAGGTCTCTGAATTTTCTCCCACTTTGTTTTTCGATGTAAACTGAGTTTTTCCCAGTACTTTCCCCTAGAACCAACTCAACTGTCCCACGTCTAGCCTAAAAAATAATAATACCCCACGTACTATTAACTCATCAAATTAAAATGGTATTTTATTTTGTAAGTTGAAAGTTCTTACAAAATAATGATAATAATTGTTTATAAATAACTTGGCAAGTTAAGTCCTAGTGATTGCGTACATAAGCTTGCAAAGATTTTACTGACGTGCAATCATGTGTTTATGTTTTTATAACATTTCTCCGTCTAGCCCAACATGATATTTTCACCCAGCCCAGCAAGTCCACGGATTCCGATAAAAATGCAAATGGGATTTAAACGGGCTGCATAGATGCTACATCATTGTTTCACCCAGCCCACCAAATGGACTAAAAACAAATGGACTGTCAGCTGGGTCCATGGCCGCAACCCAGTTTTTTTGTGATTTGCCAAGTAAGTCGCTTTGTCAGGCCTATTGGGCTGCAAATCTTTCAAGACAAGGAGAGCTTTCATTCGGCTGGCCGAGAAAATGGCCCATTAGTAATGAGAAATGGGTTGTACATTTTTAAAACACATCAAACCGGCAATTAGTTTCAAATATGTTTTTTTCATTTTGAGATTTTAAATTACATTAATTTTTATGCGTGGAGAATTTGTTGGATTTTATATTGATATACATTTATTTTTTAAATCAGTTTGAGTGAGTCGAAATTTAGGGATTAAAAACAATTCGGAATGCACCGAAATATGCAAAATTTCGTATAATTTTTTAACCGTGGCCACAATATGGGCTGTAATGTTATCAAAAAGAATATGGGCTCCAAAAAAACCTTAAGAAATAGCAAATGGGATGTATGCTGTTTTCCACAGATTTGAGGCTTTCCTAAAAAAGGTTGACGCACAAGCAGTGACTGTTGGATGTCCATCGAACGGCCGTCGTGCTTCTTCAATCTCTGCTCTTCTTGCTCCAGCCGCTCAAACAAGCGCCGGCGGGAGGACTGCCTGCTCCCTCCTCCCTGCGGCCGGCTGTGCTGCCGCGCAGGACTCACCGCCCCATCGTACTCCCATCGCTAGCCTAGCCATCCCTCTACTCACCAACACCTGCTGTTATTCTCCGGCGACGGTAGACGAACCAGTAAACCCCCATACAGTCGTACTCCCCTCCGCGTGAGAAACAACTGCCGAGTCTTCTCTGCCTCCGTGTCGTTCCCTTCCTAGGCCCCGCCGTCGTCCACCGCCCTGGTGCTCTCGGCGTGGCCTGGTCAACATGGTCAATGACCGACATGCATCTGAAGTGGACTGTACGTGGAGAGGCCGACAGCTGGGTCCACGGCCGCACGCAAGGAAATGCCTCCTTATTACGCGCAAAATAATGATTCCTCCACCTGACATCAGGGACCCACCGAAAGGGCCTCCGTATTTCACGAAAAAAACGTCACCGCCGCTGACAGGTCGGACCCACCAACTATATCTTCGCACGCAAGGAAGTGCCTCCTTATTACGCATAAAAAATGAATACTCCCCCTGTTAGCTGGGACCCAGTATAGTGGCAGGCTGACTTGTGGGCCTACTAAGTTGATGGGGACGGAGGGCTTTCTCAACTTAGTCAATATGCACGATTCTAGCTCCAGTGACCGTACGATGTCCATCCAACGGCCATAGTGCTTCTTCATCCTCTGGTCTTCTTGCTCCAGCCGCCCAAACTAGCGCCAGTCGTGCCTCATGCTCCTGCCTCCCGTGGTCGGCTGTGATGCGGTGGAGGCCTCACCGCCCCCTACTACTCCCACCGCTGGCCAGGCCATCCCTCTACTCACCCACACCCCCTGTTATTCTGCGGCGATGGCAGCCTCACACCGCAGGGAACCAGTGAACCCTCGTACTCCTCTACGCGTGGGCATCCACAGCCGCGTCTTCCCCGGCTCCGCGTCGTCCCCTTCCTAGGCCTTGCTGTCGTCCATCGCCCTGGTGCTCTCGGCGCGGCGTGGTCAACGTGGTTAAGGAACAGCTTCCATCGGACGTGGACTGTACGTGGAGAAGCTGACTGCTCGGTCCACGGCCGCAGCAAGGAAGTGCCTCCTTATTACGTGCAAAATAATTATTCATCCACCTGACAGCAGGGACCCACCGGACGGGCCACCGTATTTGGCGAAGAAAACGTTTGCCCCTGACTGCTGGGACCCACCAGCTACATCTTCACACGCAAGGAAGTGCGTCCGGGCAAAAAAACGATTCGCCCCCCTGACTGCTGGGACCCACCAGCTACATCTTCGCAAGCAAGGAAGTGCGTGACAGTCGGGACCCACCTGGTCGAAGCATACGTAGCGTTATCATTCTGGTCGCGAACATGTATGTACATATATATTGGCGGATGTAGAGGCGCGCACGTGTCGTAGTAGAGGCGCATACGTGTCGTAGTAGAGGCGCGCACATAACATGTACACGTACGTACAGCGGCCAGGGTACAAGAAAGAAAATACGGCCATGTATGTGTACATACGGGCGGGGTCTCGAACGCCTACTCGCGCATACGTACGGCCAGGGCTCGTGTACATGGCTGGGTCGGAACGGAGAAACAGCGTCGTCGTCGTGTTCATGGGGAGGCAACGGAATGGGTCGTGTTCATGGGGAGGCAACGGAATGCGTCGTGTTCATGGGGAGGCAACGGAATGCGTCATGTTCATCGGGAGGCAACGGAACGTGTGGGAGCCAACCAGCTGGGTCAGAACGGAATGCGTGGTCGTGCTCATCGGGAGGGCTTGGACGGAACAGGCGATGGAAACGAGGCTTGGCGTACCGCAGAATGGAGGAAACGGACCTCCTCCGGTCGAAACGGGGGTCCTGTTGACCGGGAGGGGTGTGGCATACCGCAAAACGGAGGAAACTAACCTCCTACAGTCGAAATGGGGGTCCTGTTGATCGGGAGGGGTGTGGCGTACCGCAAAACGGATGAAATGGACCTCCTACGGTCGACACAGGGGTCCTGTTCATCGGGAGGGGTGTGGCGTACCGCAAAACGGGACTCCACGGGATACTGGTCATCTCCACCGTCAACCTCCTCCAGCCTCCACGGGCTACCGTCGACCTCCTCCAGCCTCCACGGGCTCCTGTTCATCCAGCGTCCACCACACGCTACTCCACCGGCTACTGTTCAACCACCCCTCCACAAGCACCCCTCCACCATCTACTGTACATCCAACCCTCCACACCACGGGGTCCTATTCAACCACCCCTCCACGGGCACCCCTCCACCGTCTACTGTTCATCCAGCCCTCCACCACACCACGG